>NW_008614828.1:649-900 GCF_000691845.1 Merops nubicus | reverse complement strand
GAAGGAGTTAATCACTAATTTAGCCAGTAAATGATTAGCAGAGGGGGCGGGTTGCCGGGGGACAGGGTTCCCAGCAGCCCCAGAACCGGTGGCACTGGGCTGGTGCCACCAGCCATGCCCCACCGCTGCTGGGTCTGAACACCTGGGGGGGGTTCTTGCTGCCCCTTGCCCGTCCTCTCGTGCCCCAAATCCTGCCCTGGTGCAGAGCAGGGTGCCCAGCATGGTGCCCAGCATGGCAAGGACGGGGTGCC
>NW_008614828.1:0-241 GCF_000691845.1 Merops nubicus | reverse complement strand
AGGAGAGGGCTCATCGCCCCGCTCAAACCTCAGCTCCAGGGGGAACAGCTGGAGCCACAGCCCAGCCCGGAGCTGGATGATGGGGGTGGAAAGGGGCCCCCTCCAGCCCCCCAGCAGAGCCCCGTGCCGGCTGCTCTCTGACTCAGGGCTGCGGGGAAGAGTGGGCAGGATGGGGGCTGAGCAGCAGGAAGGGATGAGGCAGCAGAGCCTCAGAGGAGAAACCAGATGGGCCCGGGCCTGA
>NW_008614827.1:0-4174 GCF_000691845.1 Merops nubicus | reverse complement strand
CTTCCGTGCCCGCCACGGCGGTAGTAGTGGGTAGCCGAGGCACGTTACATAGGGGAGGCCGTAACGCGTAAAAGGATAACTAGAAGTTGTCTGAGGAAAGCTTCTCCTAATCTCTTCTTCCAGGCTGGCGCCTCCGCCCCAGTGTCTGAGGAATCGTCTGTATTCATTAAAGTGCCCTTCTATCCATCTCCTGATAGAGTCGTGACATCCAACCTTTTCATCCTGAGAACTAAACTCATTTCCAAAATGTTACGGTTCACAATCAATACTTCCCTATTTTGCAGAGAAAAAATAAATTTTGAAATGAAAAAATGGGTTGTCACAGTGTTTTCTCAGGCAGCTCTTTGATTTTGTTGTCTTTCAGCAACTGGTATTCTGAGTCACTCCCAAACTTGACAAAAGGAATTAGCAATACAGGTATTGGTTATTAATTAACAGGACAGGGCTGCTATAAGGGTCATTTGTCCTCAATAGTTGCGTTCCGTACATGCCAACGTTTCACTTTGGGTTTATATGATCTTTCCCAATTTTTTGTTTGTTTGTTTGGTTTTTGTTTTGTTTGTTTTTTTTTTGTAGCACTGCCTATGGAAAGGGATACCTTAGTGTGCAAAAGTCTCAGCGTGAATATTCTTGACCATTGCATTTTAAAAATAATCTTAGAGGAAGGACTAACAGAAGAGACCAGTAGACTTGCAGAATATTTCAGAGAAATTTGTGAGAGTACAAACAGAGAAAAGCCAACAAAAAGGCTATTGAAGTGGATGATCATGGGACTGTGATACAAGGAGCAGATAAAGACAGTGATGCAGAGCTTGGAAGGGCCTAGAAACTGAAAACATGAGTATATGAAGGTTTATTAAGTATCATTAAATAGTCTTAACGGAAAGGCCAGCTATGAGCTCTAGCTCTCAATTCTTGCGATTGAGTTGTAGCCTGAAACATGCCACAACTGTTCAATAAATAGCCTTTTCCTGGCTGTATTAAATCTTCAAAACACCATGCAGTGATAATGTATTTGTGCATTGAATTTATACCTGTACGAAATTAAGTCAAAAATACTGAGTTTTTATATAGTATACAAAATGTATTAATATTTAGTATACAAAATACTAACAACTCTAAATTCCCCACTTAACACTCACTGATTACAGCGTTTTGTATTTCAAGTTTTTGTGCAGCATGAGAAAAGTAGCAGAAAAGGCCTAAGAGAGGGAAATTAGAAGGCTTTTGCTTCACACTTTTCTACTCATCATGTTTCTTTCTGAAACCATTTCACCTCCATGATTCATACCATCTTCACAACTGCTACTTTTGTAGTATCTGGTAAATTGCATAGTTTCTTACTATATACAATTGTAACTTACACCTTATATAATATAGGACATATGGCCATAGCTTTTAAAAACTAATTGCACCGAGCATTAATTTCCACCAGTCTACAGAAGGGAAAATATATTTATATGGATGAATACATACACATTTTCATCAAAACTCATATATTTAATATACACATGCATTTCAGGGAGGAAAAAAGATTCACGTTACTCAACAAACTGATTTTGTCATTCAAGCAAACATTAACTTTGTTCAGCTTCCTGAAATATTTTCAGAAGATATTTTGCAATGTTTTTTAGAAAGTTATGTCCATTTTGTGGTTGGTTGGTTTAGGGGTTTTTTTTAAAGCTGATCTTGGCTGCCGGATGCTTATTCAGTGCCCTCTTGTGGTTCACATTAGATAGAAGATGCATTGGTAAGGAAGCCAATTTTTTAATGGTATTCAAGCTCTGTGTAACAGACACGTCAAGCTATTAAATACTATCGTCTTCTTTTCTATATTGCTGATAGTTTCTGATATACATAAACTGTGCTGGTAATTGCAGATCCTACATAAATGTGCAAGAGTTCTGCCTTTTTATTTTATTTTATTTTATTTTTTAGTAAATGCCACTTATGAAAGACAAATAATGATACAATACAGACTTCTAAATATTAAGATTTTTTTATTCAGTAAGATCTGGTGTTACTTCAAAATTAAGCACCAAGAACTCATTCCCCAACTCAGAATAACAGGGCTTCAGCCTGAGGCACGAACTCAGGTGCTAGTGTTCCTAAGCAGTTCAGGAAAACTCCTACGCAAATGAGAAAACCAGTGGGTCTGAAAAAACCTTTGATCTGCATCCCTCCAGCTGAATCTAGATTTGGGACTGTAATAAAAGCAAACCAGTGTTTTTTCAACGGTACCTGTTCTTCATTCCTCCTTAGCAGAACTATTACAGGAGCTGCTTACTTTCCTGTTGAAACTAGGAGATTAAAAGATCTCCTTTTATTCCTACAGCTCTTCTGTGAACTCTAATATGTGTCTTCTGGCTTCATCAATTAATATTCCTCAAAATGGTTATGAAGATTTTAGTTAAACAATTAATAGGAAAAGTAGAAAGCAAAAAGCAAAAATGAAGAACACAAAAGAGAAAACGTTTAGAAAACAAAACAATTGTTCAGTTATTTGAATTCTGTGTAATTTCTTCAAGCATAAACATGCCAAACCCATATTACTAAAACTAGAATTATAACTTTCATGTGTATCTAAAATGAGATTTTACTTTCAGATTAAGAGTATCTAAAAAATAACCTCTATAAAATACTTCAATAAGTAAAAATATCTTAAAAAAATATACAACACACACAAAAATCTCTGGAGATTTAAATTCCTTTCTAGCATTTTTGTGCAATTTGGGGATGCAAACTAATCAGACTGTAATAAAAGCAGACCCATATTGTAAAAAAAAAAAAAGGTATAAAGTGTACCCTGGAATTAAGCAATAGTGAAAAGAAGAAAGCCCTTTCTAGAAACAGGAAAAAGCAAAAATGAGCCATGAAGGCTCCGAAAAACATGATGCCTCTTACAGGTGGTAGTGATCACAGAAGATAAAATTCTTCACTAGAATGTTATAGGATTTGGGGGAGAAACGTAGAAGAGTCTTTTATTGGAGGAATAGCAAAGTACGAAAATAAAGGGGCAATGCCAAGAAATGGTTGCTCCTTACCTTTTCCTTAGAGAATGAAACATTTATGTTATTTATCCTACTGGATTTTTTGTAAAGTGTGATAATTTATAAAAGGTTTCTGGAAATAACATAATAAACTGGCTGAGAATCAGATCTGTAAGCAATTTCTATATTCAAGTGCACTTGTATAGTAAAGGTGTGAAAAAGCCAATAAATTATTTTCCTGGCAGATCAAGAATGAAGATATTGAAAGATTTATCTTGGAAATAAGCATTTAAACACAGAACATTTGTAGTCAGTCCTGGTCAGTGCATCTCATGGTGTACTTAACAAAACTTGAAATTATTCATGGAGATTGAAATAAAGAATGACTTACACATGAGGAAAACCAACCAACCAAACAACCAAACAAACACAAAACATACTTGAACTCTGTGGTCTAGAAAAGAGACATTTCATAGAGATCTATCTGTTTTGTCATTCAGATCTATAAAGTCACGAATCATACAGAGAACATGACTCATTTTCTCATCTGCTAGAAGGCATCAAATGAAACTGGTAGAGTGTCGGTCCAAAATGAAAGGATTGTTTTTTCCTACAGCACAAATGAAATGTGTATTTTAAATAGTTGCCGTAGGATATTGTTGATGGCAAAAGTTTTCATGAGTTCAAAGAACAAGAAGACAAATTCATGGAAGAAAAGGTTATTCAATACAAAGATAACATCTCTGGCTCAGGAAGTTCCTGAACTAGAAGTTTATTACAGAGAGGTACTATTACATACTCTCCTTGTTCTGATATTCTTCCCTAAGAATCTGGTATTAGTCACATATGTAATTGGAACTAGATGGACCTTTGCAGGGGCAACTCTTCTTACATGTTATATTTCAGTTCATTATTACTATTGCAGCTACAAAAATGGATATTAGGATAAATTCCTTCACTCAAAGGCTTATCAACACTGGACCAGGCTGCCCAGGGAAGTGGTGAAGTCACCATCCCCCGATGTGTTTCAAAGTCATGCAGATATGGTGGTTAGGCACATGGTTTAGCAGTGGACTTCATAGAGTTAGGCGAATGATGATCCTAAAGGTTTTTTGCAACTTAAATGATTCTATGATTCTGGGAAATGTGTGGTACATGCCTGTCAGACGCTGGAAGCACGAAAC
>NW_008614826.1:2203-2466 GCF_000691845.1 Merops nubicus | reverse complement strand
GAGGTCCCCAAAAACACCAGCGGCGGTGGGGAGGGGAGGGGCAGCCCCCTGGCCCAGCACCCCCAGGACTCTGTGGGGCAGGGACCAGTGGCCGTGGGCGGGGACCACCCGTCCCTCTGCAGCTGGCCCGGGCTCTCCGCTGGGATTAGGATCCTGAGGAAATGGGAGCAGGCGGCGTGAGAAGAGGGGGCGGGGGGGGAGAGGGGGCAGGAACCGCCGGGGCACCTGGGCAGCGCCCCACAGGAGCCGCTGAGAGGACCCAA
>NW_008614826.1:1897-2189 GCF_000691845.1 Merops nubicus | reverse complement strand
TCCGTCCCCTTATCACCCTGTGCTGAGCGCCCCGGGAGCCTCCCTGGGGTCTTCTCACTTTGGTGAGAGCACAGCCCCAGCACCCTCATCTCCACAGCCAAATGCAGCACCCGTGTGAGTCCCCAGCACCCCGGGATCTCATCCTGAACCACGGGGTCCCCATGACAGCTGGGCAGGACCAGCCTGGGTGCTCAGACCTCACTTTGGACATGCTGGAGCGTGGGCAGAGAAGGGCAACGGAGCTGCTGGGGAAGGGTCTAGAGCCCAAGTGTGGGGAGGAGCAGCTGAGGGC
>NW_008614826.1:324-1647 GCF_000691845.1 Merops nubicus | reverse complement strand
GGTTTCCAAGCCGTGGAGATGTGGGGTGAGGGACACGGGGCAGTGGGGACCTGGCAGGGCTGGGGGATGGTTGGACTCCAGGATCTCCAAGGTCTCTTCCCACCAGAACGATTCTGTTTGCTGGTGGTGCTGGCCCCAGAAGCTCTTCCTCTCCTCAGCAGCACCCCGGGGGTGTCTGTGCTGCGTCCCCCCAGGGTGTGAGCTGCCAGGCTGCTGGGAGGCAGCAGGAGGGTGGTGGGAGCTGGCAGAGCTGTGCCCATCACCCAGTGCCTGGGCTGCTCTCTCTGGCTGTGGGTTTGGGAGGGTCCCTCTGTCCCCAGCACTGCTTTGATTTGGTGGAGGACCTGCTGGAGCCAGTGGGGGCAGAGGCTGCCATGGAGCTGGGGTGGACTGGGACGAACCTGGCCAGATGGGGATGGGAAGGGAGCCAGAGCTGCTGGGGTGGTCACCGGGCTGTGGTGCCACCAGGATGGGGCTGCCCAAGGCTGAGGAGTTCTCCTGGTGCTGCTCAGGGCAGCTGTTGAGCCCAGGAAGCTGGGGACAGGGGGGACATTGTTCATCCTGAGCCCCAAAACCGCCATTTGTGGGGACATCCCTCGTTGTGGGGACACCCCTGGTTGTGGTGGCACCCCCTGATTGTGGTGGCATCTCCAGTTTCGGTGGCACACCAGTTTTGGTGGCATCCCCAGGTTGTGGTGATGTCCTGCCAGCTGCTGGGTCCCTGGCTGGGTGGGCAGGAACGGGTGGCACTGGGGCAGGATGGATCCCGCCCTGGCACCCCCGCTTTGGGGGTGACGGTGCTGGGAGCGGGGTGTCCCCGGCTGGGGGCTGATGGCGTGTCCTTGTCCCCAGCCTACAGGACCGTGTGCGGTGTCAACGGGCCGCTGGTGGTGCTGGACAACGTCAAGGTAGGAGCCTGGCTGCTGGCGGGGGACGAGGGGACACCCCCATGGTGGCACCTGGGGCTCTGCGGGCACCACCCGGGCTGGCCCCGCCTGGCCCTGCCTGTGCCACGGGGGAACGTGTTCCCCGGGCTGTCCCTGTCCCCTGGGCTGTCCCCGGGGCTGTCCCCTGGGCTGTCCCTGCCTCTCCGGGGTCTGTCGGCCAGCTCCGAGCTCCCTCCTCTGGACACGGCCAGCAGCTGACCCGTGTCCCCTGTCCCTGTGCCCTGCCCGAGCTCTGTGCTCCAGCCCAAGCTCCAGCTCCTGTCCCCTGTCCTTTGTCCCCTGTCCCTTTCCTGAGCTCCAGCTCCTGTCTGCTGTCCCCTCAACCGAGCTCTGTCCTCTGTGCTCCAGCCCAAGCTCCAGCTCCTGTCCCCTGTGC
>NW_008614826.1:0-211 GCF_000691845.1 Merops nubicus | reverse complement strand
CTCCAGCCCACCCCCCAGCTCCTGTCCCCTGTCCCCTGTCCCTTGTCCCCTGTCCCCTGCCTGAGCTCCAGCTCCTGTCTGCTGTCCCCTCAACCGAGCTCTGTCCCCTTTGCCCCAGTCCAAGCTCCAGCCCCTGTCCCCTGTGACCTTGCTGGAGCTCCAGCTCAGGTCCCCTGCCCAAGCTCTGTCCCCTGTCCCTTGTCCCCTGTCC
>NW_008614825.1:4194-4436 GCF_000691845.1 Merops nubicus | reverse complement strand
TGCCCACCTGGCCCCGCAGGTAAGTACGGTGGCAGAGGCACCCGGTGCTATCAGTAACCCCACCTGTACGGGGAGAGACAGGCTCACGATTATACCACTCTGGGCAAACTGGGATCCATCAAACCTGGCCCTGGCAGAGGTCGCAGCACCTTGGTGCCCATGGCAGTGACGGACTCAGTGGCCGGCACGATGGCTGAGCCGGCGGGACGGCAGGCGCAAAAGGGTGGGGGGCCGGCAGCCCT
>NW_008614825.1:2448-4171 GCF_000691845.1 Merops nubicus | reverse complement strand
CGCAGGAACTGTGGCACATCACCACTGTCGTGTCCCCTGGCAAGCCCGGGCGCTGGCAGCACGGCCAGCACCCACCCCACCACCCCCGGGGGAGAACTGACCTTGCCTTTTCCATCCTCGCGAACGACAAACCTTGTCCCCCCAAACCCCAGAGAGTATTGCAAAGACCTCGACTTGTCGGATAACAACACCGAGTTCCTGGAAAACTTTATTGCCCTCATGGAAAAGGTGACCCCAGACTCCAAGCAGTGTGAGTAGCTGGGAACGGCTGGCGGAGGGGCTGGTGAGGAGGGCTGGGGGGGAATGGGGGCACAAGGAGGAAATGGGTCAGGGGGTGAATTGTGCTGGGGTTGGGGTGCTGGGAGTTGCCACGGGTGCCAGGGTAGGGCAGGGGAGCATGGGTGTCCCTGATGGAGCCAGCCCTCACCTCCTCCTCCTCTCCATCTTCCTCCCAAGGCGACAACTTCCTCCTGCACAACCTGATCCTGGACACGGGCATCACACAGCAGCTGGTGGAGCGGGTCTGGAAGGACCAGGACCTCAACACGTATGTGGAGGCGAGGTGGCCTGGGATGCACGGCACTGGCTGGAGACAGGGGGCCATTGGGATAGGCTGTGGGGACAGGGACAGGGGCAGAGCGTAACCCCTCTGATGCCTGCTGGGCCCGGCCCTTCTCCTTACAGGTACAGCCTCTTGGCTGTCTTCGCAGCCACCGACGGAGGCATCACCCGCGTCTTCCCTAACAAGTGAGTGTCCAGAGGCGAGGGTATGGCCACCCTGCACTGGGACACATCTGCTCCCACAGAGACAGCTCTGGTGGGACTGGAGCCCAGTGACAGTCATGGCTGTGGCTGCCCACCCCCAGGGCTGCAGACGACTGGGAGGAGGAACCAGAGCCCTTCAATGCCAGCTTCTACCGGAGGAGCCTGGACAACAAAGGCTACATCTTCAAGCCACCCTACCAGGATGGTGGGTGCTGGCTCAGGGTGGCAGGGGGTGGCACAAGCTACCACTGGTCCCACATGTCCCTGATGTCACCCCTGCCCTTCACAGCCAGCTACCGGGCGCTGGACCTGGAAAACAACACCATTGGGATCTTGGTGAGCACTGCTGTGGAGCTCAGCATCGGGGGCAAGACGCTGAAGCCAGCAGGTAGGCAGGGGGCTGGCTGGCCCACCACCAGCCTGGGGGGGTCTCCGTCACCCCCCCTGCACCAGGGCTCATGCCATCTCCCCTCTGCTTCAGTGGTGGGGGTGAAGCTGGACCTGGAGGCCTGGGCTGAGAAGTTCAAAGTGTTGGCAAGCAACCGGACAGACCGCGACCAGCTGGGTGCCCACCGGGTATGTCCCCTGGGGCTCCTGCAGTGCTGGCACGGGGTGGGCGTGGGGATGGGAATGGGGAAGGGGGGAACACAGCTGGGGAACCCTGCCAGCACATGGTGCCAGTAGCCTCACTGGGCTTGTGCCTCCCGCACACCACTGCCCATCACCCTGTTTGGGGCATCTGTGCCCACTCACTGGGAACACCACCCCGCGTGTCTCCTCCTGGCCAGGAGGACAACTCTGGGGGGAAGACAGTCCTGCTAACCTGTTCCTCTGCCCTGGTTTTGGTTGACAGTGTGACCCCTCGACCAGCTGTGAGATGGACTGTGAGGCCAACAACAAGGTGGGTGGTGGGCAGGGGTGGGGGCAGCAGAGGACAGCAGGCAGGGGGAGCAGGGAA
>NW_008614825.1:1116-2417 GCF_000691845.1 Merops nubicus | reverse complement strand
GGGAATGGCTGGTAGTGCTCCCGGTGCCCTCCCCACTCTGCCCGTGCTGTCCATGCTGTTCACCCACCCTCTCCCCCTGCTGCTCCCAGGGTTCAAGCCAGGCCCTGATCCCCTTGCAGGGACAAAGCCCCAGGGGTTGCCCCTTGCACCCCCCTGGAGGGAGGCTGTTAACCCCCCCAGGGTGGGTGGTGATTCCCACTCCCTGCATCCAGCATGGCTGGTCCCAACACCTGATGCTCCTGAGCAGGCCCCAGGCTTGAGGACATGGCACTGGCCATCCTGCCTGGCTGCCCATCACCCTCCGTGCCACCTGTCCTGATTTGCCCTGGCATGGCCAGGGGTGGGTGACGCTGCCCTCCTCCCCTAGGACCTCATCTGTGTCCTCATTGATGATGGGGGCTTCCTGGTGCTCTCCAACCAGGAGGACCACTGGTACCAGGTGAGTGGTGCCCACAGGGTGGCTCTCTTGGGCATGGGATGCCAGCGGGGAGCTGAGACCTTTGAGCTCTTGTCATGGGTGAGGTGACAGAGCTCCACTCAAGTCCCCACTAAGGGAGACCCACAGCAGGGTGGAGTTTGGGTGCAGACTTGATGTCCCCATCCCAGGTGGGCAAGTTCTTCAGCGAGGTGGATGCCAACCTGATGTCTGCCCTTTACAACAACTCCTTCTACGCCCGCAAGGAGTCCTACGATTTCCAGTCCGTCTGCGCCCCTGAGGCCCAGAGCAACACGGGCGCTGCGCCCCGCGGCGTCTTCGTGGTGAGCGCCCGTGGGGACGGTGGCCACCAGGTGGTCTGTGAGCTCAGGGACCTGCGTGGGTGTCCTCAGCAGCCTGTGCAGGGGCCCACTGGCTCACTGCCCTCTTCTTTGTCCGCAGCCCACCGTGGCCGATCTCCTGAACCTCGCCTGGTGGACCTCAGCTGCAGCCTGGTGAGTCCTGCCATGTCCCCTCCCCAGGGGCCATTTCCACTGGGGAGCGACACTGGCACATCCCCGGCGCTGGGACAGCTGATGCGGCTGCACTCTTCTTCCTCAGGTCCCTCTTCCAGCAGTTCCTGTATGGCCTCACCTACAGCAGCTGGTTCCAGACAGGTGAGTTCCCCGGGGAGCCCCAGGCAGGGGGGCGGGCAGGGGATGTGGTAGGGGCGTGCGGCAGGGGGTCCGTGGCCACTGGCCCACGGCACTGTGCCGGCGCAGAGGAGGTGGCAGGGGACGGCGTGGAGGCCAGGGAGACGAGCTGCATCATGAAGCAGACGCAGTACTACTTCAGCACCGTCAACGCCACCTACAACGCCATCATC
>NW_008614825.1:393-1075 GCF_000691845.1 Merops nubicus | reverse complement strand
GGCAGTGATCGGGATGGGGGCGGGAGGGGGGACAGGCTTGAGGATGGAGATGGAGATGGGGATGTGGGGTGGAGGTGGAGTCAGGGATGGGAGTGGGGACAGGGACTGAGACAGAGACAAAGACAGAGATGGAGGTGGAGATGGACTTGGAGTTGAAGATGGGAATGGCAATGGGGACGGGGTGGAGACGGACAGAAATGGAGATGGGGATGGAGATGAGATGGAGATGGAGATGGAGATGGAGTTGGGGATGGGATGGGATGAGATGGGATGGGATGGGATGGGATGGGATGGGATGGGATGGGATGGGGACACCCCACTGTCTCAGATTTCCTGGAGCCACCTGCCAGCATGACTGGCACTGGGAGCCAGCGTGGGCCCAGGGGTAATGAGGGTCCCGGCTGCCATGTTGTCCCCAGGCTCTTCCATGCGCAGAGGCTGGCCAACACCAACCTGCTCTTTGTGGTGGCTGACAAGCCCCTCTGCAGCCAGTGCGAGTCCGTCAAGCTGCTGCAGGCGGAGGTAAGAGGTATCCTTTGGTGGCCCGGCTGCATCCTTCCAGGATGTGGTGGCAGAAGGGTGGGAGGACAGGTGGGGATTGTGGGGCTGGGCAGGGAAGCTGGGAGCTGCAGGAACAGGTGAAGGTGGGTGGAGGGATCCAGCCCATGGCCGGAGCGGCTGG
>NW_008614825.1:0-336 GCF_000691845.1 Merops nubicus | reverse complement strand
GCCGAGGGACCCCAACCAGTGTGAGCTGGTGGACAGACCCCGCTACCGGAAAGGCCCCCACATCTGCTTCGACTACAATGCAACAGTATGTGAGGCACAGGGGGGAGCAGAGCCCCGGGGGGGGAGCTCCCCACGGGAAAGATTGGGGCAGTGGGTGCCCCCGAGGAGGAGGGAGCAGAGCCAGGGATGTCTCCAGGGGAGCAGATCTATGGGGTGCCCCCCTGGGGGAACTGGGGCTGTGCAATCACCATGAGGGGGGGAGTGAAGCCATGGAGGAAACCTGGGGAAGCAGTGCCGTGGGGAGAAGCCATGGGGTGGTCCCAGGGGAGCTGTGCT
>NW_008614824.1:0-471 GCF_000691845.1 Merops nubicus | reverse complement strand
ATGTGACAACAACAGCTTGAACCCACTGAGCCCAAAGTTGGGTAAGATAAAAAAAAAAAAAAGATAGTTTTGAAAGAACAAAATCAACTTAGATTAAGGCCTGAACGATTGTATTATCCCTTCTCTAGCTACTTTCAGCATGGGATAAATGTAAGGACTACAAATATTGAGTTTTAAATATTAAGAGTTTGTATTATGAAAAAATATCCCGTTTTGAACATTTGACATCAAACATTCACCCATGATTAATTTTAATCCCTTATAGACATATAAGTGTTCACTAAGAAAAAAAAAATTAAAACCAAACTACATTAAAAACAAACAAAAATTAAAGAAACTCAAAGAGTTTCATTAAGAAACTGACCGAGAAACTCAGTTTACTTTGAAGATCTAAGTTCCACAAGTAAGGAATGGACCAAAAGTAATTTATTATTCCATCCTTGTTATTACTCAGTTGTTATAAAATAGTAA
>NW_008614823.1:0-21896 GCF_000691845.1 Merops nubicus | reverse complement strand
TTTTTGTGCACGGTGCTACCGGCTCTTTCCATCCCTGGGGAGAGAGAGGGGCCAAGAGAGAACGGTAAAACCCCGGGGGGTTTCCATGTAGCGTCTGCTTGAGTCCCTGTGAGGCAGGGTGTGATCTCCTTGATTTTTTTATTCCACTCTGGTGATCTGTATTGGAGCTTTTTTGGTGCTTCTGATGAGCCTCAGCAGGGACTGGAAATGGCAGTCTTTGTTCTGTGCCCAGACCAGCCTTCTCCTTCCCCATCACACTGTCCAATCGCCTGGCGCTCTGATTTTTCCGGCTCTCCCCGGTGCAGCTGCTGCGCCCGCGTTCCGTGCCTCCCTCGGGTAGGCTCAGCTGCCTCAAGGGGCTCTAGGCAGCTTAAAAATCGGAACGAGTTAAGATATTTAGCCCTACTTGCTGCTTTTTGGGCGTGTAGCGGAGAGCTGGGGGGTACCTGGTGCGAGAGATGCTCAGTTTTAATCTGCCAGATGAGCAGAGGACTCGTTCTCCTTTCAACTGATTTTTTTCCTTTTTTAAGGTCTTTAAAAATGCATAATCTTACTGTAATTGGTACAGTGCTGGAGATTTTATTAACTCCTCCTTTAAGGCAGGAAAGAATTCCTAAGAATTGTGCAAATAGCTGAGGTACATCATCACGGGTAACTTGGCATCACTTGTGGACACCTTGATCTAAATAAATGAGTTTTATAATCCGATTTGCTGTCAATTTAATCTTTTTCATTAATAAAACCCTTTGGCCAGCTGATGCTTGACAGCTGAGTGATAACAAAACCAGTGCAATGAAAGCCAAGGAGTTTGCCAATTCCTGCACAAAGAACAGTGTTCCCAGCCCCACTTAGCAAACCTTCAGTCACTGAGGGGTGTTAACAAGGATTTATGAGGGGTTTTTTTTTCATTAATTTAAAAATGGCTGTTAGTAGACCGCAGCATTGTGAGACTTAAAATTGATCCTTGGAAGAGCTCCAGATGCTTCCTGCTTGCTTTGGATAGTTTGAAAATTGGTGTCCTTTGGGAGCGTTCGCCAGCAGTCCAAATTCAGACCCACCTGAGCAGGAAGCTCCTGAGGAAATCTGAAGGAAAACGGTGGGTTTAGGCCATGAAACCTCATTGCACAGCTGACCCCAAACTGATCTGGGTTGCTCAGAGTTTCTCTGCTGCTGTGGCAGCCTTTGGGGAGGTCGTGTTGAGGAGGCTGCTGTAAAGCTCACTGTGGAATTTAGATCTGGGCCAAAGATTGTAATGGAGACGGCCAGCACAACTTCAGCAAAATGACTTCCAGACAAAGAAATGACTGGTTGAGTGTCAGCAGTATTCCCTATTCCAGCCTTTTTTTGGGAGTTGGAATTGCTTGTCCTGCCTGCCTGTGGGAGGGAACCCTGAAGGAGCCCCTCATTAAAACTAAGGCTGCTTCTTTACAAACACTATAAGGAGTCTAAAATACTTCTGTGGTTCTAAAGCTGCTCAGTGTTTCTAGAGGAAAATCAGCATTATTGAGGGGCGAGGTGAAGGGCAGCACAGGGATGTGATGCTGATTCTCCAGCAGTGGACTGTGTGATGAAAAGGCAGTAAAGTAGCTGTGTTTTAGGGTTCTGGTACCCAGCACCCTGACCAGAAATGAAAACTGGGATTTCTTGCACCTTGGAATGTGATCTATGTCTCCTTGCCCTTGTGATTCGGGCTCTGTGTGACCTTTCTTTTCCATGGGAACAAGAAAACCCCTTTTCCCTTTGATTTATGCCCTCCATCTGCTGCAGGGAGAGCAGGGGGAGAGGCCAGTGTTTTGAAAAGCACATTCCTCTCTGCTTGCGTGCACAGGAGACATCCCCTGATGTGCTCACGAGGTGCAGAGGGGTTTATTTTCAAATTCTCATAGTAATCTTTGCTATTTTTGTTTTGTGGAGAAACTCCCAAGTGAAAAGAGCTGGTTATCTCTGAGCCTCTAGTGCTGTAAATGGAGACGTGACCTATGCCATGCTGCCAGCACATCTCTGTGTAGCTCACATCTAGTTGGTCCTTAGGTTAAATGCAGCCCTTTACACCCCCAGAAGCGTGGGGCAGTGAGGAGGGTGCTGAGGGGTGGATTCAGAGCAGTGGGTCAGGTATTAGAGCAGGACCTGTGAAGGGAGAAAGCGCCGAGCAATTGGAGCTGGAGCAGCTGGAGGTGTTGGGGGACTCCTCAGCAGCATCCTCTGCTGATGGGCACAGTTCTCCAGCCAGGCTCATCCCATCAGTGTCTGTCCCTAGGAAAGGGGGGGGTGAAAGGCTCTGTGGGACTGTCGGGTGGCTGGAATGACTTGCCTTGGAGCCAAGGACTGGGATTAGAGATGGGCTGAGGTCACAGGGGTGGTGAGAAACTGCATAGCCCAGAGCAGCAGTGTCCTGAAGCTCCCTTCACAGGCTGTCCTGACATGGAGATTATCTCAGTTTCTGTGTTTCCAAGCATATACCCTGTCTCAAAGGAGCTGTAGCTGCTGCCTTAAACTTGTGCCTGGCTGTCGCAGACCCTGGGATGCTGTGTCCATTTCTCTGTTGCCTTTTTACATGTAGATGCACTGCTAAGCCCTGCCAATGTTCTGAGCTGCTGATGCTGTAGCCTGCCTGTCACTGCTGTGTCTCTCTCCTCCTGCTCCTCCTCCCTGTGCCATTGCTCACAGCTCCCATCCAGGCTTTCTCCTCCCTGCCTCAGCTCGAGCTGTGTGTCTTTTCCTCCCTGTGCTAGTGGCAGTCCCCTCCCTGCCCAGCCAGCCTCCAGAGCAGAGCTGTCTGCATACAAATTCCAGCACTCAGGGTGGAGGGTGGATCTCAGCAGCAGGCAGGAGGAAAATGCTGGGGCTAGTCCTGCCAAATTCTGCAGCTTCCACTGTTGGCAGAGTCCATTCAGGAACAGGTCCCTGCTTCCTCTCTTGTGAAATCAAACCAGCTGGGGAGCAGCAGGAGGAGAGAGAGGGCTCTGCTTTATTCCAGAGGCTCACATCCCCAAATTCTTTTGGGATTTTGGTGGGGGGTTTCTTTGGGGGCACGGGGTCAGTATTATCACGCTGTTAAGATAATACTCTCAGTGTTATGAATAAGCAGAATGTGTCTCTGCTTACAGAGCACAAGTATGCTGCAGGACAATGTTTAATATGTTGTTTTTAATTCAGGAAGAGCTTGGGTTTAGATCAGGAGTAGCACTGTGGCTGCTGAGCCTCGTCCTTGTGAAGCAGCAGCGTTACCAACCCCCTTTACCTACCCCTTAGGATTTCTTCTGAGACAATCCAATCACTGCCCCACACGAAGTCCTGGAAACCACTGCCACACATGCTGCCAGACTGCTGCCATTCCCCGTGGCAAGGAGGTAACCTTCTGCTGCACCTCTGACACGGCCTTAAAAAATCAGCACTGAAATGAGGCGTGCTGAATCCCTCCAGGTACCTGTGGGCTTCTCCTTCCTCTCAGTAAGTGGTCTGACAAACTGCTGCCACTCCTCACTTGGCTCAGTCCTGCCTCGTGTTGAGTGGTTGACGTGCCAGGATGCCTCCAGAGGAGGCTGGAACCCAGAGCAGTGGGACACCTTGCAAGCAGCAGGTTCCCAATCCTCCTCCACACCCATTTCCAGCCCTGGAGTTTGCTCTGGAGGTGTGAAGGGCGCTGCTGGGTCTCCTGACCTGAGTCCCAAAAGCTGGAGCACTTAGAATCACGCTGCTGTGCAGGGCATCTCCTCCTGTGTTTTGGATTTTGTTGGAAGGTGTTGGTGATGGTGGATTTGATGCTTTATTTTAGCAAGCAGTGAATGGTTTGTTGCCCTCAGATTTCCAGCCCTGGAGTTTGCTCTGGAGGTGTGAAGGGCGCTGCTGGGTCTCCTGACCTGAGTCCCAAAAGCTGGAGCACTTAGAATCACGCTGCTGTGCAGGGCATCTCCTCCTGTGTTTTGGATTTTGTTGGAAGGTGTTGGTGATGGTGGATTTGATGCTTTATTTTAGCAAGCAGTGAATGGTTTGTTGCCCTCAGAGGTTCCCAGAAGCTGTGGCTGCTGCCACAGGAGGCAGAGTGGGGTTTTGCTCCATGGTTGATGCAAACTCTGATTCCCTGGCTTGCAGAGGCTGAGGTCTGATTGCATTGTGTGTCACAGGGTAGAAGGTGCCTCTCTGTAGTTTCATTTAAAGTTTTAGGGTGTTTTCATTCTTGATGGGTGCATAGAAGACGCTTCTTGTAGTATGCAGAGTGGAATTTCAGAAATTCACTTACTGCTTTTGGAAGTAAAATGTTTGAGAAGTGATCACCTTGCATTATAGGGTCTAAAGTGATGCCTAACCAGGGGTAAGGCCACCAGGGCAATCTTTAGTTTCCAAATCTTCATTCTCTGAGATGTTCTTACAGCTACAATGAACAAATAAAAGAAAAAGAAATAAAAAACCCCACAGCCATGTAAAACCAACCAAGGCAGCCATCTCTTGTGCTTCTTTTATAATCAAGGCAATGCGATATATTGATAAATAATTCTCATAATTAGGCAATGCAAGTTCCAAGTTCTGTATTTAGATCAATGAACTAAAACCCAGTTACATTACTGCATCCATACCTGAGAATTTAAAATGCTGGTGGTGATTTCTGAACGTTTAGGGTTGTTTTTTTTGGGTACATGTAAATTCTTGATTTCCTTGTGGCTGCACGGTTCAAAAGAGGCTCCTCAGCCTGTGAGGCTGTGGGTGTCTCTCCAGTCAGAGGGATGATGGCCACTCGTTGTTCCTATTTCTGTTTGGATAATACAAGGATATTATTAGTAGGTGGATATTACAGCAAGGATCTGATAGACTAATCTTCTGTAAACAGGAATTTTTAGGCTAAAGCATGTAATTTCTGCCACGGACAGAAATCACAGGAAACACAAGCTCCTGCAGCTGCCCTCTTTAAATTCTGGTAATGACTAAGCAGTCTTTAGCTTCAGTTTTGGCTTGCAGCTTTAATCCAGTTATGTGTATAATCTTTGAAAGTGTCTCTCTTTCCCCTGAGATGCAAGAAGTTGTATTTAGAGCAATTTGACTCAGAAGAGATATTTATAATTCTTGGGTTGGCTGATGAAATGGCACAATTTAACTTCTTGGGAAGGGTCTTGCTCTACTAATAAGCATCTGTAAATAATCTGTGATGGCTTTGCATGCTGTGAGCAGTTTTTAGCTTTGAGTTGGACTAAAGAGTGCAGAAGGATTCATCAGTACTTTGGGAGTGTTAACAGGGGATTGGTTCCAAATTTGGGGGAACTTGTCATCTAAGTGTTGGCGATTAAATAGAACTTGTTCCTGAGTGGACATCTCTTGAAAAGCAAAGCCAGGCAGCTGTGGGTTTGTGAAAAATATTGGATGTTATTCTTGTACAAAGGAAAGTGCATTAATGTCTGTGAGAACCTGTGCTAGAAATGCTTGAAAATCATCTTCAGTCATCTCCATTTGGGTCGTCTATTATGAGATCACTGTCTCCTGCCATCTCTCAGCAAAAGCTGAATTTCTGGCCAGATTTGAGAAGGTGTTTGTATGCTAGTTCTTAACTAGCCTACCTTAACAACCCACTTCCAGGGGGAATTGTAATCACAATGTGCAATTGAAAATCAGAATCTGGTTTTGAGGTACAAAAGTTCATTGACGAATTGCCTGAATCAAGTGAAGGACTTTTGACACTGACTTTTCTGACGGTGTGCCTGAGGCTGACAACTTAAAACCCAAGTTATGGATTGCTTGTGTGATGAAAGTGCATCAATTTAATGAAATGAAGCTTATAAGAATTTCATAAGCCAGGCTGTGCTCTAGTGTGTCACTCGTTGGGGCTCCTGTTTATTAGGAACATTTTCAACTGGAATTCGTAGCATCAGTCTGCGTTGGCACCACCAGTTAAATGACAGATTTAAAATAGCACCTCAGCGTGAAGGATGAGAACTTGAGAAGAACTTGAAGGATGAGAACTTGCTCAGCAGAGGGTGAGCACGTGCAGCCTGGGGCTGGTTTGGTTGTAGGTTGAGGAGCCCACACGTGGCCACGGCAGTCGCGGTGCAGACACCAGGCTGGGGACCAGCAAAGGAAGGCACAGCAGAAGTGAGATGCAAAACTGTACTTGCAGCTTCCTGCTCTTGCCTGTTGAAGTTATTTGTAGGGTGTTGTCTGCTGTTTGTTCTTCTTTTTGTTCATTATCCTGTTTTTTGCCTTCTGGGATCCCTAGATGTGAAGGGAGGACGAGGCAAGCCAGGCTGGCATGGACCAGGTCTATCCAGATTCCCTCCATGCAGTGATGAGTGTTCACATATTCCCAGAGAATGAGGGTGGTGTGTCCTGTCATAATTCCAACTCGGAAAAAAATGATGCCTGTTTGAGGAATATAAGCAGCCCTGTTTTTATCTTGTTTAGAAATTGAAAAAATTCAGAAGGGTGAAACCACAAAGAAGGATGAGGAAGAGAACTACCTGGATTTATTTTCCCACAAGAATATGAAACTGAAAGAACGAGTTCTGATACCTGTCAAACAGTACCCCAAGGTGAGGGCCAGCAAACAGCTTACTGAATCTCTGTGATTTGCTTGTTTTCTGTGGGTTTTATGGCTGACTTTTAGAGATAGCAGCTGTCAAAGTGACATCAGGAGTTACACCATTCCATTATCGCTGTGGAATTTTTCCTGTGCAAGCTTTCAGGATCTTATTTCTAATATATTACATTTCTAGAATGTCTTGGGATAAAGCTAAATGGTGATGCAGAGCTGTGATCTTTTATTACTAGAATAGACACTTGCATATGTCAAGCTTTGTGTTTTACAGTTAAGAACTCATTTAACTCTTAAGACTTGGGGCCTGTAAAACTACTGGAGAGTAGATGTTAGAATTAAATGCTTTATGTGAGTTAATTTAGCTAGATTTTCTGGTGGAGCATTTTTTAATTAAAGAATATTCTGGAATTGTTTTCTGTGCTTTTTTTTTGCCAATATTTTGGTGAGGTAAAGAGAAAACATCGTGGCTAAAATTTTTTGTCAGCCAGCGTAACATTCAGAAAAGTTTTTTTTTGAGGCTGCTGAGCTCTGGACCTAATTTTTTTCTTTCTTTTTTTCTTCATTTACAGTTCAACTTTGTTGGAAAGATTTTGGGACCTCAAGGCAACACCATCAAGAGACTTCAGGAAGAGACTGGTGCCAAGATATCTGTGCTTGGCAAGGGTTCGATGCGAGATAAAGCAAAGGTGAGGGCATCACCCCTGAGAAGGTACCTGAATGCCTTTCATGCTGCTGTGAGAAGTGCAAACTCAACAAGGTTCTCAGAGCATTTTATAAGAGATTAAACCATTACCATCCAAAAGCTAAGGCAGCAGGAAATCACCCTTCCTAAATTCTGTGCACCTCAGGAATAATCTTGAGAGGGGCAGCAGCGTGGTGCATGTTTTCTTTAGGAGCATGACTTAGAGACCAGCCATCTTTTGATATCCTGTTCCCTTGGATGCAGAGAGAGTTTATATGAAGGTGAAGTACAAAGTTTATTAAAAAATAATTCATTCCAGCTATGCTGTGAGAAGTCATTTGCTAAGGGAATATGTCTGCCCTCAAAAAAAAAAGGGTTTTTTTCCAGCTCTTCCCCCTGAAATCCTTAAATTCTCATGGTTCACTGAAGATGTTGGAGCAGTGTGTTCCTGGTAATCTTTAGTGAATCACAAAGTGCCAGGAGGGTTTTTTTGAGCAGAAAAAAGAGTTGTTTTTCTTTCTGCTTACTCCCAAATCAGAGCTAATGGTCAACAGAGCTGTAACTTAATTCAGCTTTTCACTTTAGTAGCATGAAGAGCTTTTACCCTTCTAACTTATTTATAGCTTCTTAAAGCCATCTGAGTAATGCAGGTATCTCACAGCAGAGTTAGAAGAAGCAGGTTGAGGCATTAGGCTTCACTAGGTGGTGAACAGCACCTCGGGCAGAATGGTGCTGTAGAAGAGGAAGAACACTGCTTGCATATGCTGAATCTTCAGGGGGAAAAAAATGTCTGGCATTAATGCATTCTCAAAAACACCAGTTACCTGAAAAGATGGAAGGTGCAGATTGCATGTGGCTTTTTATAACACTGTGCAGCCATGTGTGTGTCACCATGATCTGTGTCGAGGCGTGGCCAAAATCCTTTTACAGACATTTGCTGTTAAGGTGTAGACAAACAGAGAAAAGAATTTTCTCTGCATCTGACTTGGTTTTTAGAATCTCTAATCTGCTTTGCTTCAGGAGGAAGAACTGCGTAAAGGGGGAGATCCTAAATATGCTCATCTAAATATGGATTTGCATGTCTTCATTGAAGTTTTTGGACCCCCTTGTGAAGCGTATGCTCTGATGGCTCATGCTATGGAAGAAGTCAAGAAATTCCTGGTTCCAGTAGGTGCTCTCATGTTCTTTTCTTTTTGAAGGAGGTAGAGGGCTAAGATTTGCACAGTGTAAAGCTCGTGCTGCAGGCGTCGGTGTAGCTGAGGAAGCCTGGAGTATTAAATGTGTGTCTGGCAGCTTCAGGTGACCACATTAATGTTGCCAGAAGGTGTGTGTTGTTCCCCTAACTATAATTAGAAAGACCTACACTTACAGAGCACTGTGTAGAGCACTTAGAGTGGGTGTTTCTCTCCCAGGGCTATCTGTGGACACTGGCGTGGGTGGGTTGTCTAGCTCCGTCCATGTGTCAGTTTTAGCAAGAGGAGAAGATCAGCCAGACCTGGCATGGACAAGACTTCTTGGATGGGTTCCTCTGACTTGGAGCTGCAGTATAGAAGTCTAGCTAGAAAATTTCATGGGTTGGATCTGAATCTGTAAGAGCAGAGATGTTTCTCTGCTCTAAAAGTGGTGTGAGGATGAGGAGGGCGACAGCTCAGGCAGCTCTGGAGTTGAATTCAGTGTTGTAGCTAGTCTGAGACACATCTGTCACATCACTGTTTCTGTTGCTTTAAATGTGGATGATGTGAAGGAAGCTCTGTGCTCATCAAGCATTTATATCCACGACACCTCCTCGTGGATGTCTTTTACTGGTGACTCTTAACAAGACCTTGATGGTCAACTTGATGTTGGTTTTGTGCCTGCTGGAGTTTTGGGGGCGAGAACTGCAGAACTTGGAGTCTTCTGAATGTTATTGTAACAATAGTGTTGCTGAATTAGGAGAAGAAAAACAAAATGGGAAATAGACCTGGCAGGTTGAATATACCCTGGCACCATCTTCCCCAGCTGAGACTGGAAGCTCAGATGTTCTGCCTGAAATACCAGGGGCAGGTGGAACCTGAGAGCCGTCGGTATTAGGGAAGCGTGGAAAAGTGTGTGGGTGCTGTGTGATTTCTGGGAGTCTGACACAGAGAGGAGGAGAGAGAGCTGTGAAGTGTCTTTGAAGGAAAGAGGTCATCTTCAAGGAGCCCCTGGGATGTACAGAACCTCAGCTTGCTAAAGCAAGCATGCAGCCTTCCTATTTAAATTGTCTTCTCTATCACTGCCTTCAAAGAACGTGTTAAACTTGTGACAGTTGGCAGAGAAGTCACTATGGAAGCCAGCAGTGCTGTGAAGACACAGCTGGTGGGAGTCTCCTTGCTTTGTGGTGTTGCCATGGCATCCTGAAGATCCTCAGCTCGAGGCCCAGCCTGCCTGTGTGTTGAGGGGAGGGATGGGGTACGATGGTTTCTGTGAGGTCGCCAGAGATCTGTGCTAATTCCTGAAGCCAGATCCCCTGAGGTGGTAGAAACTCCTGGAGCCAGTCTGATAACTCTGTGCCTGAGAGTTTGAAGAGACAGCCTGGATTTGGAAATGGGTGTTGAGTCAGAACTATCCTGTTCCATTGTCTTCTGTGGGCTCACTGCCAGCCACTCACCTTTCAGTGGGAGCTGTAAGGTGCTTGAGGTGAAACACAGCTTGCCTGAGGTCACCTCTGAACTCACCAACCTTTGCAAATAAATCTCAGTGACTCCCTGGGGATGCTGAACATCAGATACCTCCAGAAGCCCTTTGAGCAAGGTCCTCTTCTCAGGGAGCAGCTGTAGCTCCCAGACATGCAGGTGGTGTGTCCTCCTTGGTGGGTTTGGGGCAGGCTGGCAGCCGGGCACTGCTGCCCTCCCGAGCAAAGCCCAGGAAAAATAACCAGTGGATTTCAACTTAGAGCTCTCAGGTTATTTTTATTCCAGCCTGTGATACCCTGGAGCACAGAGTTAGCTGGTTAGCTGTTCTCTGGAGTTGACTATTTCCCCTCTTTAGGATATGATGGATGATATCTGTCAGGAGCAGTTCTTGGAGCTCTCCTATCTGAACGGTGTACCGGATCCAACGCGTGGCCGAGGAGTCCCGGGGAGGGGAAGGGGAGCAGCTCCACCACCACCTCCACCCGTCCCAAGGTATCTTCCCCAAAAGCCCAGACCTGGAAATGCTGCATCTTGCTCAGAGTTGTTCTGCCAGATGAAGTTAAGCTGCTTATTCTCACACATCAGTTGGTGGCTTTGACCTTAGCTTCTGGCCATGGCTTCCTAGCCTTGCGTGGCAGTGCTTTTAGCAAGCTGGCATCCAGTGTTTTTTGTGTTTTTGAGGTGTAATCTGGCTCAGTGAGTGTCTTTTGTGTGATTTTTGATGTCTGAAGTGAGTCACTTCATAAAATAACCTTACAAGAACTGGCTGACAGTATAATGTGTAGATGGAAGTATCGTGTTTGCTTCTGCAGTCTTCAGCAGAATAAACATGTTCAGTTTAAACTGACCTTGCCTTGAAAGTTATAGGCTGGCATTATTCTGCCATTGCTCTCAAGGCATTGGGTAAATTGGTGATAAAACTCTTACTGTAGTACTTACTTCACTACCTGTTTCATGAGGGAAAGTCTTTGCTTCTGAGTGTTTAGCCCAGAACTGTCCCTGGTCATCTCATTGTTATCTTTAGAGTCCTGGAAGCCTGGACTTCCAGACTACAGGTTAGTGATTGCTTAAAATGACTACGTAACAACCAGAGATTGTTTCCAAAAATGACTCAGCCAAAATTCTGCATCAGATTTCTTTCTTTGTGCAACATCCAATGCTGTAGAGCTCTCAGCCCAGAAGAGGTTTGTGGAAATCCCACAACGCGACTGTATCGCCACCGCCGTAGCTGTTGCCAATCCTCCTTCTCTCCTTTCCAGGGGGCGTGGGGTCGGTCCTCCTCCTCCTCCTCCTCCTCCTCCTCGGGGGGCCCTCGTGCGAGGAGCCCCAGTGCGGGGTGCCATGGGCAGGGGAGCTGCTGTAGCCCGTGGGGTCCCTCCTCCCCCGGCGGTCCGAGGCGCTCCCGCCCCCCGAGCGCGTGCAGCCGGCATTCAGAGGATACCTCTTCCTCCTCCTCCCGCTCCAGAAACCTATGAGGAATATGTGAGTAACTCTGTGTCTCTGTTTTGTTCATTCCAGCTGACTGACCATGCGTTAGGTGATTGAAATAAAGGCTAACAGCAGGAAGAGTGCTCTGGAGAAGTGGCCGCCAGCCACTAGTACAGTGCTGGGTGACGTGCTCTGTCTCTTCTCTCCTCAAAGGAGGGATCTGCTAGTGTCCTAAATAAGAAGTGGTTTCTAGAAAAATGAAATGTGCCTCCAGCACTGAAGTTTGCCATAATGATCAGTGCACGGTAGGAAAACTACATCACCAAAATTGATGTAGTTCACATCACATTCTCTTTCTGGAAGAGAATTCATTAAGAAAAAAATACTACCGAAGGTTTCTTCCTGTCCCTAAAATCCTTAAGTAAATACATGAATGAATATGATGTTTCAAGTTCTCTAACTAAGCACCACCCTCCTGCCAAGCTCATCTCAGCATCTGAGCTCTTGGTATTCTAAAGGAAAAAGGAGGCAACTGGGTTTGGTGCACACAGAAGTATTTTGGGGAATCATTTGAATATTGATTTGAAGGTTTGTTTCTCCTCTCCTAACTTCTCAGTTTTTCTGCTGAAAGTTAATAGGTTGGGTTTTGTCCTCCTGTAAATCTGTGGTTTGGGTAACACAGGCCTCCCAGCACGTGGATTTGTACCACAGACCCAAGTGCAGCCTTGGGCTTGCAAATGGCTTTCAAATGCCTTGTAAGTATTAGTGTGGCTCTTCCCTCCCACAGCACAGGACACAAGCAGATTTTGGCTACCTGTGTCTTACGTCTCCATGGCAGGGAAGGATTCACAGGCTGCTCTGAAAGCTGCTGTAGCCCAGATTGAGTTTTGTCATCACTCTTGGCCAGGCATTAACCTTTCATCCTTCCATTAATGCTTTTTCTGTCATCATGTTTCAGGGTTATGATGATGCATACGCAGACCAGAGCTATGAGGGCTATGAAGGCTACTACAGCCAGGGCCAAGGGTGAGTTTGTCTCTATCTGTCACTGAGGAAATTATGCATGATCTTTTTTTTTCCTTTTTTTTTCTGTTAAGGGAATGGAAATGCTCATTTCTGAGGTTGAGCTGTAGGAACAGTGCCCTATTCTGCTGGAATCTGCCTGGGAAATAACTTTTAACCCAGTGTCCTTGACAGTTTTATAGAAGCAGTGACCAGACACCCCTCAGCCAGGAGTGATGTTGGGCAGCTTTGCTCCTCAAGTGTTTGTGCAAGTTGTGTCAGTTCAGGAATATGATTTCAGCACTGTATGTAACCAACATAATTACTCTTCCAGGGACACAGAATACTATGATTATGGACACGGGGAAGCACAGGAAACCTATGAAGCTTATGGTATGTCTGGGAATACTGTTCTGTTGACAGGGAAGGGGCTGCACATGGTTGGGAATTGCTTGAGGCTGACCAGATGTTTTCCAGCACCACTCCACACCAAGTGAAATCTGACTGAGGAGAACCTCAAGTCGTTTCCCTGGTAGAATATTTACACCCTACAGACTGTCCAGGTTTGAACAACCGAAGGCATTTTGTGGGTTTTAGGTTCTTCTCCACCTTGACTGCCTCAAAGGTGACACTTTTCACATTCCATTTTTTAACTATAGAAATATCTTTTTCGCTTCCTTTTAGCTTTAGAATATTTTTAAGAGCTCTGAATTTCCACCCACAGTGCTACTTTTGCTGCAGTCTGGTTTTCACCGATTATATTTTGTTGAGCTGGTGCATGGTTCCATCTGCTTCCTTATCCTCAAAAACCCACTAGCTGAGACTGACTCCACACTGCACATTTGCTTAAAAAGTGGATTTAAATGTCATGCCTCCATTTGACTCGGTGGAGCAATTTTGGTCAATATGACTTGTGTGAGTAGTCTATGAAGTTCAGCTAATTTGAATTACATAAAGCTATCAACTTAGGCTAGACTGAGGGGTGTAGGAGACCAGTTTAACCACAACTGTGTAAACCACCAGCCGTGGAAAACAATAGGCCTCACATCTGAGGTGCTGGCAATAAAGGATTGGGTGACTGCAGGGTTCTTTTTTCAAGCTAGTTCATATATCCAGGCTTACGAATGGCATCTGCATGTGGCAGTGACTAAGATCCATTTTCCTCTCTCTGTAAACAAGCTGAACTATAAACAGTTCTGAAAGCTATAGAGCCAGCTGCTGCACGGCGTGGAAATAGGCTGTGTTGAGAACAGCCCCTAAGCAGAGCATCAGTGCCTGAAGGGGTGTGTGAGTGCTGGTTGTGAGGAGCTGGGGGGCTTTCTGGGATCCCCAGGAACTGGGAATCCCGTGGTGCTGGGGAGGTGGAGTCGTTCTTCTGTCTGTCTCCTCTGCTGGCCTTGAGCTGATCCCTGCTCTAGGCTTAACTTGTGAGAAATTCCAATTCAGGTGCCTAACCAGGGGTGCTTTTCCAGTCCAAGATGTGTTTGAGGAGACAGCTGCTGTCAGGAACACTGGCTGTCTTTCCTGCCTTCAGTGGCTTGGGTTGTTGCCTGCGTTAGTCACGCAGCACAAAGAGGCTTTTGTGCCTCCTGCTTGGTAGGGGAGCAGTGGTGGTGTCTGGGATCTGAAGGCCAAAATGCTCATTGTATACTTGGCATGAAGTTGCCGCAGCTAATCTGTTTATCCACAGTAATTTCCTTTGGTCTCTGCTTTCATGAAAACAGAATTAGAGAAATAAATTGTCGAGCCAGGCTGGAGACAGTTTTGAGAAAATGGGAACGTGCTCCACGGTGGTAGGAACAGGCTCGGCTGTCTTCCAGGCATTGGCTACTTGCTTTCCTCAACTGGGGACCTTGGAGAGGATGGCAGGCGTGCAAGGACAAGCTACAGTGAAAGCTGAGCTTGGGCACTTGAGGCTTGAGCTAGCTCAGGGAGTGTGGGGACATGCAAACTTCCTTGGCTTGGGTGTTTGTGTGTGGCAGCAGGGTTTGGCCTGTGCCATCGAGTGCTTGGTCCCACCAGCAAGTGGCGTGTGCTCCAAAGAGCTGAGCAGATGCTGTAGGAGCTGTGGGGGTAAATATTGCTGGTTCCTGGAGGGGAGGGAGCAGCAGGTCACAGAAAGCAGGCTGGTGGCTGCAGGTTCAGCCGGGCACGCTGCCATCCTGCAGCAGTGTCAGGACCTCGGCATTTCACACGTACCCGGGAGCTGCCTCCTGTGTTGTCTGGGGGGGAGAGAAGAGCTGCCTGTAGCTGTGCCCCCCACCAGACCCCAGGGTTGGGGGTGCTGCTGGGGGCCCTGGAGGCTGTGAGCTTGGCCAGGGCCAAGCAGAGATGAGTTGCTTCTAGGAGAGTTGTCCCAGTGGGTGCATGGAGCTTCCCGGGGATCCCACCCGAGCAGCTTTTCCTCTGTAACATCTTGCTGAAGCGCTGCAGACAAGGTTTTGATGGACTGTGGGGCATTTTGAAGACTTTTTTTTGGGGTGGAAGCGCTGTTGAAGATGCCCTGACTCTGGGGGGGGGGAGTCCAGCCAGGCAGCACCCCCACTATCAGCCCTCCCGCAGCCTGACGTGTCCCTCTCTTTTCCACAGGGCAAGATGACTGGAATGGAACCAGGCCCTCCCTGAAGGCCCCTCCGGCCAGGCCAGTGAAGGGGGCCTACAGAGAGCACCCATACGGACGTTATTAAAAAACAAACATGAGGGAAAAATATCAGTTATGAGCAAACAGTTGTTACTGATTCTTGTATCTCCCGGGATTCCCGTTGCTTTACCCACACCAGACAAGTAATTGTCTAACTGTTTTTCTTCGTGGCCCTTTTTCTCCCACTCCATCCTCACCCTGCATTCTGGCTTCTGTACGTAGTATTTTAAAATGAGTTAAATAGATTTAGAGGACCGACTTTAACTTTTTTTTTTTTCCAGTGTGTAGATGGCTTTTCTTTCTTTGTTGTTTAGATAAAAACAACTTGTACCTTTTTTAATAGAGAAAAAAAAAAACAAAAAAAAAGTCGAGTTAAAAATGTTAGTTTCAAAAGTGAAATGCTTTGCTTAGCAGTTCTGAAATTTAAAGTTTTTTGGTAACTTTTTAAGTTTGGTTTTAAGGAACCCATAAAAGTTGTAGTTGCAGAATCCCAAAGTAGGCTACATTTCAAAATTCAGGGCTGTTTTTTAAGAATTAAAATCATAATGTAACGGTAGTAGCTGCCACCGTTTAAAAGTAACCTCAGATGTCAAACTTTCCTTAAAAGCAGATGGCTGGTGAATCTTAAGTTTAAATTTTAATACGAAGGATCCTCAAACAAATTAAATAGCATTTTTTTTTAAAGGTAATTGACTTTAAAAAAAAAAAAAAAAAGAAAAAAGAAAAATTAGGTTTGTAAAAATTGACTTTTCTTATGTGGGTTTTGAAATCTAGCCCCGAACATGCGGTGTTGAGAGATGCTTGGGAAGCAGATTTTTCCAGTGTAAAAGGGGTTCTTAGTTTGGTTCTGTATGAAGAACTTTTAAGGGAAAAACAAATGAAAGCGTGGCTTTAATTGCCCACTGTTTGATATCAGCAAACAGAGTATTCTGTGAGTAGGTCTGAACTCTGTTAAATTACAGCCTTCTCATTTTTATAGTGCTTGGGGCAGATAATAACAGTGCAAGTTAAAAACTGACCAAATTGTCAATATTAGCAATCCCATTGACTTGTTCAAGTGTATCTCAACACTAGCTTTGCATAAAAAGGGACACTGCAGCTGAAAAACTGAGGAAAACAAATTTCACTTTGTGCATAGGATAAAGTCCTAATTGGATTTGTACACTGTCCTCCCACTCTGTTCTTGAAGATTAAATGCTACATGTGTAAGTCTGCCTAAATAGGTAGCTAAAACTTGTCAAAATGTCTGCCGCAGTTTGTCAATAAAGTTTAGTCCTTTTTTAATCAAAGTAAATGTGATGAATTGTCATTTTATTTTTTTTTTTGTTGAGCAGTAAAATAGCTATTTTTTTTTTTTCAAATAAATTTAAATTAATGCTAAAGCTAATTGTCTTTTTAAAACCTGGAGGCATTCTAAAAAATGGTGTTTTTTGTAATTCTCACAAAAAGTGGATCAAGCTCATTGAAGGAGCTTAATTTTTTTTTTTAAAAAAAAAAGAAAAAAAGAGAGAAAGAAAACTTGTTTTTCACCCCCTGGAAGTTGTTGGAAGGAATTCAGTCCTGGCCTGTGGCAGAAATCTGACTTGAGTCTGCTGTAAAGTGGTTACGGTTCTTTGCTGAATTATCGATTCGGATTTCAGGTGGCCTCACAGAGAATTCCAGACTCCAGCTTGAGTCTGAAATGGCTGATTTAAGCCTAGCGTGACAAAATGAATGCTGAAAAACCCAAGGCTCAGCTGCCACCAGGAGGAGAAGGAAGTTTGCTGTCTGTAAACACCCCTAACCCCCTTGGCTAAGACGATGCCTTTCCTTCTTGACTTGGAAAGCCACTTTAAAAATGTCTCTCTTTTGTTTGAGGAGGGTGCTGCAGTTGCTCCTCATATCCTTCTGAGAGGGTGTGCATGTATCGATAGCTCTATAATAGTTTAAACTGCTGCTTAGACATGAAAAATGGTTTGTGTATCCCAAATCTGGCATTCCAAGGGGGAGAGAATGAAACTGCTCGGGGGTGAAAAATGGAGCGTTAGGAACCAAGCTGCTCACAGCAGTGCATGACCGAGGGGAATACTTTTAAAACAAAAAGCTTGTTATTTGTAGACTGTTATTAAATTGTAAATAACTGAATTTTCAACGATGGTTTGGAGTCAGCTTTCAGGGCATAATGTCTTGCTTGATGAAAAGATCACCCTATACCCCCCTTTTAAAGGAAAATTATCGCAGGAGAATCAGGATGTGTAAAGCTAACATGCATCGCAAAACCCAAAGGTAACCTAAATGTCTGATTTTAATAGCACATTTCTCTTTTCCATAAACCGTGACTGGCAACTTGCATAAACTTGATTGAAAGAATTCTTCAGATGTTAATTTTAATGTAAAAAAAAAAAATCTGCAAAAAAAAAAACCTGTTTAAAATAAACATTTTAAAAAGAGGAAAAAAAAAACCAACACGACCACCACATGGTTCTGCATAAATTAGCCATAACTTTTTTTTTTTTAATCATATGCCCTTTGAAAGTGCACTGTAATGTAATGTGGGCAAAAAGGAATCTGCAAGCTTAAATATCAAGAGATGTAAAATGACAACGGATATAGCTAGTCCTGCTGCTGCCAAAAAGAAAGAAGGAAAATTCTGCTCAGTCGTTTAAAAATGTAAACTGATGGCCCTTTTTAGACCCTAGTATTGATATTTACTGTGAAATATTCAAAGCTCAGCTTAAGTTGCATGTTTTCCTTCCTGTGTAATTGCATGCAGGGATCTTTTTTTTTTCTGTTGATCTGTGCTCACGTGAAGGAGACTCACAAATGTCTTCAATTTGCAGGAGTCAAGAGTACGTGGCTGTGAATCGCTTGGGTGAAGATGAGCAGGGCCAACGTGAAGTGGGTAAGTGGGGTGGGTTTTTTTGTGTGTATTTTTGCCACTGGTTGGAAGCTGCTGCCGTGCTCCCTGTGGGAGGTGGGGGTGGCACCATCTGAGCTGTGAAATTGAAGCCATTCTTTATAGACCCACAAATAAATTGCTCTTGTGAAAGACCCGTTGTGTGACGGATGCTCTCGCAGAGGTTGTGGTGTGGAGGAGGCTTCAGTGTGTAACTGTTGAGCTCTCCCACTGAAATCCTGTGGAGAAGGAAATTTAGGTGGATTTAAGGAGAGGGAAGTGCTGCAAGGTCTGTGTGTTGGAGCTGGTTCCTACCTGAGGTACTGGTCTTCATGAGAGTGCTCTCAGCAGCAGGGCAGCATTGAAGCTGTTACTGCCCCATGTTCTAGAAACAGAGCAGCTCAAGGAACAGCTCAGTAGGAATTCCTGTATAAGTCATAGAATCTGATTTGGGTTGGAAGGGGCCATAAAGATCTCGTTCCACCCTCCCTTCCATGAGCACAGACACCTCCCACTAGACCAGATTGCACAAAGTTCCATCCAGCCTGGCCCTGAACACCTCCAGTGATGGAGCATCCACAGCTTCTATGGGCATCATGCATTAAAATTACAGAAACAGATTTTAGACCAGATGCTGCCCAACTAGACCTTGCTAGATCCACCCCTTCCACACCCCCATCGACAGGCTGTGAGACATCATCTGTCTGCTTTTGGTTTTGAATGGCATTTAGTCTGATGGCATCACCAGAGGCAGCTCAGGCAGGGGTCCTGCAGGCCTGGCTGGGACCTGTGCTGCTCAGAGCCCTGCAGGACTGCACCCTGAGCCCTGGGGAGGGGTGATGGACCCCCCAGCACCTTCAGGTGCTGCTGCAGGTCAGCACCCACGGTGGCTGGGCTCCCTCTGGAGGCTGCTCAGACCCTGCTGACTTGCACATTGTCCAATAAATGCCTTAATAAATGCATGCAAGAGCTTGTGAACTGAGTGGTACCTTGGCTGGGGAGATGCTCACACACCCATGGAGTGACCTGCTTACACAGCAAGGACACATCTCCCCCCAGGCCTGAAGGCACCAGCCATAAGTGTTTCCTTTGGGCACAGTTAATCACTCTCTCTCTCTCTCAAACCTTTACATCACTGAAAATCTGAGCTCCATAAATAAAAGAACAAAGAAAGAAATGCTGAAGAAGTCTAATGGCTTCAAAGAAAACGGTGAAAAGCCCTGGGCATAGGACATGGAAGGACATAAGTCTTATTTTATAGGGAACTGTAAAGCTACTGAACGAGCTTCTTATCTTGGGAGTATTAGCAGTAATATGTGAAAATGCTGCAACAGAGGGAGATTACCTTCAATTCTTTAACTTGAAAATTGGATCTGTAGTGTTCAGCTAGGGGAAAATCATAACGTGTCTGGATTTGTGGCCTGTTTATGGGATGCATCTTCATTTACAGTGTAATTGGAACATCAATTTCGGTGGCGTTGTACCAATCTTTCCCATTTCTTTCCTAATAGGCACAGCTTTTATATCAAGTGGAAAAGATTTGCTAGAGATCATCTATTATGATGCAGTTTTTTACCCGTAGAAGTGGATCTTGTGACCCTGCCCTTTGGAGTAATACAGCTCGTGCATTGCATTCCTTGCATGTTTATGTGAAAGATTTTAATGTTTTGGAGGAATGTACATCTTAATACATGGAAAATAACTGTCTCTGCCAAAAGCATTTTGAAAACATGCCCTGCATCAAACGTCTTCTTCCTCCCTCTCATCGCATTACTACGTTCAGATTTTAGCCCTAGAGGCTGCAGAAGCTAATTTGAGATCCCAAAATAGCCTTTGGCATCGGATGTGCCTCTCAAAGATGCTCTAATTAGCCAGACGTTCCGGGGGTGATCCAGGAGGAGCTGAAATCTGTGAGGGGTAGAAATTCCTTTGAGTGCTGAAGTCTGAGTCACTTCAGTAACCTTCCCTTTCACACCGACACGTAGCCACTGGAGGGGGGTTCTGCTGGCTGTGAGCTAACAAGCACCAGAGATCTTTCATCTCCCCATTTCCCCAAAGGACTAATCCACATTGTATTATTTGTAGGATTTTAGTAAAGACCACAAAGAAGATAAAGGCCCCCCCTGTGCATGGTACAGTGCAGTGTGATGTACAGCACCAGTCACGTCTCCTCTCTGGAAGCATTTCCCAACAATACTGCTCTTTTCAAGAGAAACGTGGCTGTGGCAACGTCCTCCCACTGCTCTGGGCCCCCACAGCCCCATCTCCAGCCCTGGCTCTGCGTGGCCATGGCTGCTTCAACCTCTAGTCCTGCCCTTTGGGGCAAATACTCAGGCTGGCCTCCCTCAGAGCTGGTCCAGCCCTGGCCTTTACTCTTACTCAGTGAGGTCTCACCCTTCAGAGTGTCTTGGACAGCAACAGGGGTGTGAAACTGAGCTTGCAGGAAGAACACTCCAGGTGATACTGCAGAGCTGTCCCCAGCAGCTTTTCCTGGAAGGAGTTTGTCTTAACCTGTCCACTCCTTACCCCAGGATCAAGCTGCTCTTTATTATTAAATAAAGCAAAGGGCTACAAGCTTTATTTTCTAACTTACTTGTGGTGTTTTCACACTTAACATAAACTTCTGTGCTTTCAGTGAAGCTAAGGCATTACCTTGATGTGGCCCTCTGAAAAATTCTGCATTGGTTAAGCTGGGCTTAAAAGCACAGCTGGATTCCCTCTTGGGCTGTTAAAAGCAGATGATTCTTTTTGTACAGAATGAGTTTTTAAATTTGTATGAGAGCATCTGTCACAAACAGAGCCAAGAAAAACAATCTCAGTGTGCACATCTTCCCTTCCTCACCCTGTGCCATTGCTCTCCTGGAGAGCACTTGGGCAGAGGGTGGTTCCTGTGCTGGACCCTCCACATGGCCCCAGAGGAGAAGGGACCAGTGTGGCCTCTCTGCTGGGAGCTGCAGAGAACAGGCAGTGCTGCTAACAGCTCCTCTCAGCTGTGAGGAACTGGTACATATGGTGCTTTTGGGGAGGAAAAACAGGGCTTAGGGAAATTCTCCTTTAATTGATAAACCTATGAGATCTTGGACACGTGCCCCATTTATAAGCTTTGAGGGGGAGGAACTTCTACAGGCGAGTCAGGGCCCGTGGGAAGTCCCAGCTCAAGTGTAGATGTTATTCCTCTTTCTCTGCTCGGGCAGCTCAGTTCCTGTGAGCACAGAGCAGAAACCTTTGCTGTTATTGCTCAGTTTGAGCCTTCCCTTCCTACCATATGTTTTAATAGCAATGTTTGTTTCCGTGCTGGTTTTGCTCCTTTTGCAAAGTGGGCTGAATCTCCAACGACTTCAGATCTGACGAAGGAACCCAATTAAGATGCCAGTTGCTTCCCTGTGGTTGGGAAACGGGAACCTGCCAGTGCTGGAGCACCCCAGAGCCTCCCTCCACTGCTGCAAACGCCAGAGAACAGCCACCATGTGTTGGAATACTGAAATAAAGTGTTTTCCAGTGAAGCTGGTGCTTCTACCCCTGGCTTTAGAACCAAATATGACCAAATATACACAATGTTTGTCAACCTGTCACCTTTCTAGTCGTTCCTGGAAGATTCTGTTAAAACCACAGACATCTGGATGCTTCTGGTTTTTGATGTCTCTGCACAATGTAGGTTTCCAAACCAGTAAGAAATGAAAGAGTGACCCTGTGGAAGTTCACTGGTTGCAGAGATGCCTTTGCCTCCAGCCCAGGCAGGGCTGACTCTGAGGATTGTGCAGCGCTCCGTCTGCACCGAACCATCCGACACCCACAGCCTGAGGAAATCGAGGAGAAATCCTGCAAGGGGGTTGGTAAAAGATGGTGCAAAGGGATCAAGGTGAATCACAGCATTAAAATAACTTGTACAGGAACCTGGCACGCTCCTCTGGGGCTGGTATTTGCCGAGGAGCGTGGGGCAGGTGTTGGGAGCAATGAGTCACACCCTGCAATAAAGGCCTGGCGATGAATTTTCTGTTGGTTCCCAAGGTGTGAGGTTTTTCTCGTCTTTCTCATCCCGCTGCTGTTACGGGATGATGGAGATTTGGGGGGCGGGGGGCCCGGGGGCGTCCTGC
>NW_008614822.1:1898-2187 GCF_000691845.1 Merops nubicus | reverse complement strand
AGCCCCTCCATGACAAACCAAGGTTTACATTCCCAGCCCTGGGGCAGATTTTGCCACCCCCAGGGCCTGATTTATGCCCCCCAGTGCAGAACAGGGCTTACATTACCTGCCCTGGGGCAGATCTCTGCCCCCCCAGGGCAAACCAGGGCTTATGCTACCAGCCCTGGGGCAAATTTTGTCCCCCCAGGGTTAGATTACTGCCCCTTAGGGCAGACCAGGGCTTATACTACCAACCCCAGGGCAAACTTTACACCCCCAGGGCCAGATTTATACAACCCACACGCGCAAC
>NW_008614822.1:0-1838 GCF_000691845.1 Merops nubicus | reverse complement strand
CAGATATTCCACCTTTACCCCCCTTGGTGCAAACCCAAACTGACATTCCCACCCCCCCCTGGGGCAGATCTCCTCAACCCTGGGGCACTTCCTAACCCCCTTGGGGCAATTCCTAACCCCTTGGGGCACTTCCTAAACCCCTGGGGCAATTCCTAACCCCCCTGGGGCCAAATTTCTGCCCTTTTGGGGCAAATTTCCTCTCAAAACAAAGCCCAATTCACCTCCCTGGGGGGCCAGGTCTACCCTCCCCCTCGGGGGGCCAGGTCTACCTCCCCCCGGGAGGGCCAGGTCTACCTCCCCAAAAGGCCATCTACCCCCAAAGGCCAGGTCTACCCCACCCTCGAAGGCCAGGTCTACCCCCCGGTGGCCAGGCCAGGTCTACCTCCCCAAAAGGCCATCTACCGGGGCCAGGTCTCCCCCCGCTGATTCTTTTGCCCCCTCCTCACCTCTCCACGCTGCTGTGGTGGATGCAGCCGTGCGACCCCCCCACGGCGTAGATGAGCCCGTCGATGACCCCCACCCCGATCCGATTTCGGGGGACGCTCATGGGGGCGCAGGGGGACCAGAGATTAGTCATGGGGTTGTAACAGTCGATGGCCGCCGAGTCCGTGTTGCCGTCGGGGGAATTATTCCTCCCCCCCACGGCGTAAAACAACCCCCCCACCACGCAACCCCCCAACCCGCTCCGGGGGGTCTGAAGATCGGCCAAACGTATCCATGAGCCATCCCGTGGATTAAAAGCTTCCAAAAAACTCAAAGATTGGCGAAAATAACCCCCGGCGGTGTAAATGAGCTGCCCGACTTTGGGCGCGCGGGTGGGGAAAAAAGGGGTGGGTTTGTGAAGGGTTAAATCCTGGAAAATCTGCTCCAGGTAATCTTGAGAGCTGCTGTCGGAACGGAGGATTTCGCATTTTTGGAGCTGGGTTTGGAGGAAGAGGGGGGTGAGGGAGTGGCAGCGGACGGCCCGGAGCAAGGCTTGGATGTAAGGGCGGCGGGAGGCGCAATCCTGCTTCACCCAGTTGATGCAGGCGTGGAAAACTTCCGACTCGCAGCGGACGTTCAGCTCGTCCCGGCTGATCAGAGTCACCAGCTGGCAGTGGGAGAGGTTGAAGAATTCTTCCTGTTTTGAAACCTGGCGCCCCAGCCCCAAAAAAAGGAGGAAAAGGGGTTAAAAGTGGGTTGGAAAGGGTTAAGGGGGTTAAAAGTGGGCTGAAAGGGGTTAAAAATGGGCTGAAGAGGGGTTGAGGGAGTTAAAAGTGGGCTGAAAGGGGTTAAAAATGGGCTGAAAGGGGTTGGAGGGGTTGAAACTGTGCTGAAAAGGGGTTTTGGGGGGATAAAATGTGCTGACAGGGGTTAAAAACATGCTGAAAAGGGGTTAAAATGGGCTGAAAAGGGAGTTGGGGGGGTAAAAATGTGCTGAAAGGGGTTAAAAATGTGCTAAAAGGGGTTGAGGGGGTTAAAAGTGGGCTGAAAGGGGTTAAAAATGGGCTGAAAAGGGGTTGAGGGGGTTAAAAGTGGGCTGAAAGGGGTTAAAAATGGGCTGAAAAGGGGTTGAGGGGGTTAAAAGTGGGCTGAAAGGGGTTAAAAATGGGCTGAAAAGGGGTTGAGGGGGTTAAAAGTGGGCTGAAAGGGGTTAAAAATGGGCTGAAAAGGGGTTGAGGGGGTTAAAAGTGGGCTGAAAGGGGTTAAAAATGGGCTGAAAAGGGGTTGAGGGGGTTAAAAGTGGGCTGAAAAGGGTTGGAGTGGGTTAAAAATGTGCTGAAAAGGGGTTAAAAATGTGATTAAAGGGGTTGGAGAGGGTTAAAAGTGTGCTGAAAAGGGGTTGAGGGGGTGCAAGG
>NW_008614821.1:0-3457 GCF_000691845.1 Merops nubicus | reverse complement strand
TACTTTTGCCCATTATTTACCAGACAACAAAAAAAAAAGACAGAACTCTGTACTTTGAAGAGCTCTCAGATTGCCACCCAATAGAAGTTTAGAATAATTTTTGCTTGACTTTTTAACATTTGTATTATTTGCATACTCTTGCTTTCAAGCTCCTCTGCACAGCAACACAGCAAGTCAGGGCTCACAATTTTGTTCTCTGCTTTTCAGCCTTCCATCACACACAGGTACCTCCCTGCCTTTGAGACAGGCAACAAAACCCTGCTTCTGAACAGCAAGAGAGACATCACAAGTTATTCATTACCATCCTCCCCATATCTCTCTATCTTTTCCCTGAAGAATTAGCTACAGCTTTGTGAAAACCTCTCCAATGAGAGGGTGGGAAGGAGATACTACTATTATCTGTACTCCAGACATGTCCTCTTGCCTAGGACCAAAAAGCAACTTCCAGTGGTCAGGAAAGTGTCACCTGAGAGAGTTTAACAGCTTTCCTTATTTGCTCTTCTTCCCACTTCATTTCTGCTTCATCTTCACTCGATCCAACACACACAGACACTGGAAGTTAAAACAATCAGTGTTAGATGTGATTACAGCCTTCATTTTTTCCCCTCCCATGTTCTCCTCCCTCTAAAGCAACAATAGTTCTCCCAACCACAATTGGGAAGTGATACACACAAAAAATCAGCAGATGAAAAACCTGCAGATGGAGGACCTCCAAACTGAAAGGCAAGGAAGGCTTTGATAAGGCTAGTGGGACTTGTAGAATTCACATCAATATTAATTTCCCCACCATACTGTTTCTCAGACAACTCCCACTGCAGTATGAGAGCACAAACACCTCACTTTGTGTCTCAAACTGAAGCTCTGTGTAGTGTAAGGGTGTAAGTACAGGCCCTAACAGTGACTGACATGATACACAACAAATCCTTGAGTGTTCCAAAACATACACTCTACAAAAATATCTCATTAGCATCAGAACTGCAGAATCAGCTTGTAGTTATCCATTCCTTATAACCCTTATTCAAATGATAGAGTAAACCAGTGCTTCCTAAACAAAACTATAAGCAGCTCCAAGAGGTTAAAAACAATGGAAAAGCCAGATATGCTTTGAGTGCAATAGGTTAGTTTACTTCTGAAGGGCTGGGTTGTTGGGTTTTCCCTTTTTCAAGGACAGTCAGAATGTCAGGACAGGGAGAGCACACATAACACCTGACCAGAACAGGAGGCAGGATTTACAGCAACACTATTCCCATTAAGTGCTACAGCTCCTATAACACAGGGTTTTCTTTCATTCAACAAGGAAAAGTTTTACATGTTTCTCAAAGCTCCTTGCACCACCACATTGGTGAGACCTAAACCAGGTTAGCATCCCATGTAAACCCCAAGTACCAGCTGTACAGCCCTTTGCCAAGATCATGGAGGAGCAAAGCCTCACACTGCACTCACCCTTTACTGGACAAGTCCCACACTCTCCCACAACAAAGCCACAACCAGCAGGAGAAGTGGCACAAACTCACCCATGTGTTCAGCCACCCTCTGCCTAAGAGTTCTCAATTCAGGAGCAAAATTGAGATTCTTCCTATCAGACTCATCTTCACTCTCTGAGTCACTGCCCTCCCTCCTCTGAGAGGCCTGATGACCATTTGAAACATCCAGTGGAAGATAATCAGCTCTTGTCCTGGCCAAGTGACGTTTCCTTCGAGCAGCCTCAATGCAAGCTGCACTGGGGATGGTACCTGCATGGAAGAGAATGAAATATCTAAGCCAAAGACTAAAGCAACACTCTGTCTCACTCCTAATGTCAATAATCCCCACAGTTCAGAATCACTGTACAATTCTGAGTAGTCAACACAAGATACTTTTTCATTAAGCTTCCCATGTGGAATAGAAGATGAAAAAGCATCCTTAAAAAGTGGCTCTCAGTCAAAAATAAAAATCAAGACTTTATTCTTTTAGATTCATTGCTGTTAGCCTGCCCTCCATTTTTTTCCCCTCTCCATAAAAGATCAGGATTATTAAATTTCATGAGTTAAAGGAATCCAAAGTTTACAAATCATCATAAATGAGGTTATATTTTCATCTCATGGCAGGAACTGTGCATTACTACACAGGGATTTTTCACTGCCTCTCTTCTGAAACCAACAGTCATAATTTCTAATCCATTTCCAAAATTAATACAGAAATACAACCAAATATACTAGGGAATCACCACTATTCTTACAGAGGATGTGTAGCCCAAATTCACCACGAACAAGATGTAAAGATGAATCCCACTCAACTCAAATCATGTAAGATGTAGGCATCTCACCTATCTTGTCATGTACTTCAAACAAAGAATATTCTAAAATACATTCCTTTACCAAAAAAAAATCCAGGAAACTCACCTGGTGATAAATCCTTCCTACTCTGTGGAGAGCTGGATTCATTTTCAGAGTCTGAGCTGTTGTAGTCCTCACTTGGTGAAGAGGAACTTTCATCCTCCTTCAGCCCCTCTTCTCCACGAGGGCCTTTGGTGCTGCCAGTTCTAGGCTCCAACTCACAGACTTCTGGTTTGGGGGGGTTGGAAGGTAAGAGTCATTATTCCAGTTTCAGCTGCTGGAAGCTGATCTGCCATAAGGAGTCACCAGGAACTATCTACACCTCACTGCAGCAAAGACTTGTCACTTCCTTACCTCCACTCCTCAACATGAAAAGACCTTAAATTTTCCAAATTTCCAAGACTGTAATTTATGAGCCATTTTTTTTTTGAATCAGAGCTTCTATGCTAGTCCTAAACTGCTCTGTCCTGAGACACAGAGCACACAGGCAACAATATGAGCTCCCAGACAACAACTAATATCCTGACAGTTCACAGCATGTCTGGATTCATCTCCCTTGACTTTATAAACTGTATTTAGAAGGCTATTTTTTAACCATTAACAAGGGAGTCCTCAGTTAAATTACAAAGCTTTATATATGTCTGCCTTGTCTCCAATTATCTTTGAATTCCTTAAAGAAAATTGACTTCTCTTCAGGTGCCACTACATCTCCAGGAAAGCATCAGATGACTGAACAATGTGCCATCTATTATAAAAGGTATACTTTAATAATATATAGTTCAATAAGACTAGGAACACTACCAGAACAATCAAGGCTACTGACTCAATTAATTAGAATATCCAAATGTTCTAATAGCACCTAGTTTAATAACACAAAGTCAGGTCTACATCAACTTTTATCAAACAAAACCCTACTAAGCTCCCATTTTCCCTCCATGCCATCAGATCAAACTGCAATTTGATAGGAATAAGCAGTGGGTAGATGGCACCCAGTTTGAAAGACATGATGCTGAGGTACAAATTTAGCAGAAGTTGATTAATTCTGATGTACTACAGGGGTTCTGCATACCCAGGTCTGCTCAAGAACAGCCTCCAAGTTCTGACACTGTTTTACTGAGGTCATACAGGGAATAATTTCAGCA
>NW_008614820.1:0-5632 GCF_000691845.1 Merops nubicus | reverse complement strand
ACTTTACATTTGTTTCCTTATATCACAACTAGCTTCTAACAGTTTACACCCTCACAGCTTTAGTGTCCTTTTAGGCATCCCAAAGACGTCTGCTGAATTCAGACGTGTGTGAGGTAAACGAAATTTTTTTCATTGTACTCAAACAGATATCAGTGTAAACAGGCTCAGACATTCTATGGTGTAGCATAATGGTACCATGTGCCATATTTCTGCATTTTAAAATACAATTTAACAAAAACTCCGAATGATTTTTTCATTATAATAAGATTTAGCACACCACAGCTGCATACACAATAGTCTGGTTCTTATGGCTACAGAATGGAAAACATGGAAGGCATTTTCTCAAGTTTACTGTGATTGTTCTGTGTTTTAACTCTCTGAGTAACAAGACCAATCATCTGTGTTAGAATGCCCTAATATACTTTTGTATTACAAGGAGTAGTCCCTCGCTGTTAATAAAAGGGTTGTGCACCTTATTCCTTTAAAATGCAAAGAGTTTGGACTGGAAAAGGACAAAATCACACAAAAAATTTATACTGCTTCTTAAAACTGTTTAAATTTTCAGATAATAGCCATCTGGTTGAACTGCATACTAGTTTCCTTCTGTATTCTTTCTATGTTTATTGTATGTTTCACATGCCACCTTGTGGTCTTCAGTGAAAATGAGACATTTTGTCTGATTCAGTACACTGGAAATAAGTTTCTGTGTAAATATTTCCAATAAAAAAAAATCCCTAGTACAGATCCATATCTCAGCAAATTTATCAAACCCAAATTTTCAAAAGTTCTAAGAGCATCAAATACAAATTACTTTAGAACATGACCTTCAAACTGACAGTATTTATGTTGTAGTAATTGTACTATCCATATAGTCAAAACATAGATGAAATACTGGAAGGAATATGCATGACGTGAGTCCTTTTCAGCTCCAGTATAGAAGCTTCAATACAAATATTGTAGGTGTTGGCCAAGAAAACAACTGCCACATAATATCAGTGGTACTGACATTCCAGGACCTGTTGTCACAAGAAGTTAGTTCCAGCAAACCTATCAAAATTGTATGATTTTAGAAGATTTTGACTACCTGAAAGACAATTGTCTTTTAAAATTAGAAAATACCATGGTTTAAAAACAATTAAGAATTTTGTTTTGCTGTTGCATGTTTCCTGAGTGACAAAAAGGGAAGCTAATCCCATTTAAGTTTTCCTTCAGTGAGAACTTTGAGACAAGAAGATTGGAAATTTGAGTCTAACATCCTTCTGTAAGTCTGGAAAGTTTCAAACTTCTTGTAGAAAAAAACTAATTAAACTATGTTATTTATTATTTCCTTAGGACTCAAAGGTTTAAACTGGGGATAGAAATATTTTTACTTAAAGCAATACAAACAAAACAAAAGATGGATTCTATTTTCTTAAATAGCATCAAAACTGATCAAAGATAATTGCAGAGTACAAGTAATAGGTGAGAAAGAAGGAGAAAATAATGAGAAGGACAGGTAAGATTACGTGCATTTTATACTTCTGATAGTTAAAAAATCTTATTATTTTATTATTGTTTATTAAGCAATTGTTAGCTGGCTAATTTTTTTTACTAAGACCATCTACTTCCAGGAAGAAGACAGTAGTTTCAGGTTGTCTTATGGAAGGTGTTAAACCCACTGAAGACTTCTGTGCTTATGAATGTGTCACCATATATTGATCTTTTGGAAGTTGTTTTTTATGTGCTGTGTCTGCTTGAACATTAAAAAAGAATTATTAGTCTCTTTAAATGTTCAAGTATCCCGTACTTCTTTGAAAATCTTGAACATTCTGTGTTATTGGAGCACTAGCTGAGATTTTATTTTTATTCTGTTATTGTGTAGATGCTTGCTTGTAATCTTTTGAATACTTTTTCAGTAGCCTTGTTTTGGTGTCGTGTGAAGTACAAATGATCCTGTTGATTTATTGCAATATTGATGGAAACATCCAAGGTACCTAGACAGGAACTTAGAGAAAAATAAATAAATTGGGCTGTACTTGGGCTGGGTCCTTCCAGAAGTACCTTGGAGTAATGTTCTTAAAGAGAAAAGCTGACTTTGTGGTCTTGCTTTCTGAAAATTTGTCCTTGGCTGCCCACCAGGTGTCCACCCAGCTTCTCTGTCACTCCCCTTCTCAGCAGGACAGAGGGGAGAAAAAATAAGGTGAAAAAGAACTTGTGGGCTGAGATAAAGACAGTTCAACATGCAGAAGCAAAGGGGAACAAGATTTATTCTGTTTCCCGTCATCAGGGGATGTTCTGCCCCTGCCTAGGAAGTAGGGCCTCAGCATGTGTAGTGGAGGCTTCAGAAGACAAATGCTTTAATGATGAATCCCTTCCTCCTTTCTCTTTATATTTTATTGCTGAGTGCAATGTCATATGGTAATGAATATCTTTTTTATTAGCTTGGGTCAGCTGTCCTGTCTACACACCCTCCCAAATTCTTGCCCATCTCCAGCCTACTGGCCTTTGGGGGTGAGGGAATTTGGAGAAACAGCCTTGATGCTGAGGGAGCACTGCTTAGCAGGAGTCAAAATGCTGGTGTGCTCTCAGTACCTTTCTAGCTACAAATACAAAGCACAGCACTGTGAGGGCTGCTATAGTGCAAGTTAACTCCATCCTGGCCAGGCCCAGTACAATCTCCATGCCGGTTGTGGTTTGAAGCTTGGAATGGGGGCGTGACCTTCCAGCAACTGGGAGAAGCCCGGGTGGGGGTGAACCATTGTATTCCCTCCCCTTCCCACACACACTCTGATAAGAGGCAGGGAGTGGGTTCTAATTTCACTCCTGCCTTGGAGCTCGGAGAGGAAAGTTCTCCTTTTCACTCCGTGGGACCCTGGAACCATTTCTGAGGGTTTTGTATATTTTATTTTTTGTATTTTTCCCCTAATCTTTGTATATATTATTTTCCTTACCTCCCTTTTTTGTTTTCTGTTCCTTGTTAAACAATATACTTCATTTTTTTTTCCAAAGTCTCTCTCTCTCTCTCTCGGGGGGGGGGGGGGGGGGGAAAAAAGTTCTGTTCCATGAACCCCTTTTTACACAGAACCAGAACAATGCCTTATTCCATACCATTTGTGTTGTGCTCAGGTACTATGTAATTTAATAAATTTATATATTTGCTAATCATACTTTTGTATCTAATTCTTATTACTGAAATCCCTTCTTAGCAATGCATCTTGTAGTACATACTTAAACCACCTGTATACCCAACCTACATTAACTACTAACCCTCGTCCGTTACCTGATAGATATTGTTCTCCCATTCCATGGGCTTCCTTCACTCCTACGCATGTTTATAAGAACTTCGGTCCTGTCTGTCAAGATGGGTGCTCAGGACAGGAGAAGTAGTTTGAGTGTTGGATGTCAGCACCACCTTGGTTATTGTTGCACTCACTCATTTCCTTCCAAAGCTTATTCTTTGTTGGCTTAGGTAATTCCTGCTACATTATTTTCTACAACGTACAACTCATATCATAAATTATTTTTCCGTAATTAAACAAAAGGATGAAGGTCTCTGCAGTCTTGCGCATTAACCGCCAAGTACATCCAGGTCTTTAAGTGTAGACAGTCCTGTGAATGAGTTTGCCTTTTCCCAAGGGAGGAGTAATCCACACCACCTTCCCAAGCTAATTCCCCGTGTGCAATATAGAGACCTTATCTCCCCCCACAGTATGTAGAGGTTTTGTCTGTGAAGGACCAGGATTGATGCAGAATCATCACAGAATTGTAGAATGGTTTGGGTTGGAAAGGACCTTAAAGATCATCTAGTTCCAACTCCCTGCCAGAGGCAGGGACACCTCCCACTAGACCAGGTTTCTCAAAGCCCTGCCCAACCTGTTCGTGAACACATCTAGTGTTGGAACATCCGCAGCTTCTCTGGGCAACCTGTTCCAGTGTCTCACCGGCCTCACAGTGAAGAACTACTTAATTTCTAATCTAATTCTATCCTCTCCCATTTTGAACACATTTCCCTGTGCGCTATTACTACAAGCCCTTGTAAAAGGTCACTACCCATTTTTTTGGCTCAGATACTGGAAGCCTGCAATAAAATCTCCCCACAGTCTTCTCTTCTCCAGGCTGAACAACCCCAGCTCTCTCAGCCTGTACTTTTAGGAGAGGTGTTCTAGCCCTCTGATCATTTCTGTGGCCCTCCTCTGGACCTGCTCCAACAGGTCCAAGACCTTGTGCAGGGGGCACCAGAGCTGGACAGAGTGCTCTAGGTGGGGTCTTAGGAAAGCAGAGCAGAGGGTCAGAATCCCCCTCCCTTGACCTTCTGGCCACACTTCTTTTGATGCAACTCAGCATACAGTTCCTAGGCTGCATTTGCACATAATTGGCTCATGTTGAGCTTTTGGCTGACCAGCGCCCCCAGTTCTTTCTCCTGAGGACTGCTCTCAATCTATACTCCACCCAGCCTGTATTTATGCTTGGGATAGCCCTGACTCACGTGCAAGTCCTTAGCAGATCCTTGGTATTAACCAGCCAAGTGTTTTCTGCTAAATTTATATGCCTGTGCTTCCACGCCCCATTGCTGAATGCTCTCCAGATAGTCTAGCAGTCCATTTTATCTCTCAGTCTTTCCAGAATCTTGTGGGTGATAGGGGATGTGATGCATCCACTCAGTGATGTGTTTCTTGGCCTGGGAGTTCATGAGGTTATTTTGGAAATGAGTCTCATTTTCTGAGTCCGTTCTCTCTAGGGTATCATGTTGCCACAAAATTTGCCTTTTAAGGCAATGCCTACGATGTTTGAGCAGTGGTGGTTTATATGGTGTGTTTTGAGCCAACCAGTAGTAGCTTCCACCATGGTGAGGCTGTAGCACTCGCCCTAGTGTGTTCATGACAGTGCTCCAGTATAGGTGCTGTTGTCTTGGGCTGGGTTTGTGTGGCAAGGTTTTGATAGCCGGGTGGGCTGCAGTGGTGGCTCCTGTGTGAAAACACCAGAAGCTTCCCCCATGTCCGACAGAGTCAGTGCCAGCTGGCTCTAAGACTGACCTGCCACTGGTGAAGGCAAAGACTATCAGTGATGGTGGTAGCACCTCTGTGATGACATATTTAAGAATGGGGGAAAAACTGCTGTACAACAGCAGCCAGAGGAGAGAAGTGAGAGTATGTGAGAGAAACAACAGTGCAAACACCAAAGTTGCTGAAGAAGGAGGGGGATGAGGTGCTCCAAGCACCAGAGCAGAGATTCCCCTGCATTTCTATATTTAAAAATACTATTTCCTCCTTACTGCCTTTACTGCTTACATGTCAAGGCTGCAGTCTTAACTGTGAGGGCAGATACAGGTTCTGGCCGTGTTCTTCAGGCTTTTGATGGGAGCCTTTTAAGGGTAGAGGCCATCCTGTGACAGGTGCTCTGCTTCCATATTCTGCTTGTGCTTTTGTCATTACATTATGGGCTTTACTACTTGGTACACAGGATTAGAACTCAGACCCTAGATGTAGGAGAGAAAGCCTGCAGAAAGGAAGACTCCCTGCTAGTCAGTGGAGATTGGGTTAGTGATCAGTTAAGGAAACTGAATATACATAAGTCCATGGGCCCTGATGAGATGCACCCAAGAGTATTGAGAGAACTGGGCATGGAGTGGCTGGAGAACAGCCCTGAGGAGAGG
>NW_008614819.1:0-12125 GCF_000691845.1 Merops nubicus | reverse complement strand
AGAGTCTGTTTCCGTACGTCAGTAGAAAGAGCCTGAGTTTTAAGAAGTATTTCTAACATGTTTTCATAAACATATTTAATCAGAAGCATAGACAAAACATAACCTCTTAGTATGTCCTGGTTGTTACATATTAGCTGTTGACCTACAGTCATTATACTTTATTGAAGCTGTTAAAATGTTATTAAAGACTTTCCTTTAATTCTAGAACAGCTTCCGTTTCTGAGCTGCTTACTCATCTCTTACTAAGCACTGCAAGCTGCCCTCCCAGTAGCCTAGCCTCATACCACTAAGACTGTACTTGCATATCCCACTGCCAGAGACTCTGAAGCTGATTTTTCACTTCAGGGGCTTTGTAAGATCTCAGGAAGACTCACTCTGCAGTGACTGCTGTACACTTCCACTGCAGCCGACACATCTTCCCCACCCACCTGGAATGAGATCTGAGGAACAGAGAGAAGCCACCTGCAAACATCTGTGAGACCTCCTTTCTCCTTTTGAGTGCACTCTGCCACTTCTCAAGATATTCTAAGTGAAGCTGTAGAAGTCTGGGCTGTTGATCTAAGGCTGTCCACTTTACCATGAACCACAGTGATAAACATGACGCCATACAATTGATATAACGGCTGGCTGCTTTAGGAAAAAAAAAATTTTAAAAAATGGAGATGAGAATTTTCCCACATTCAAATGGCTTATAATATGAAACACCACTGGGAGTTAAATAGCTAACTCCTATTTTTAGTGATTTATGTATATTTGAATACTATGGTATTATGGCTTTAAGACTCCAATTTTCCAGTTTATTCTAAGTCAACACAGTGAAATGCGTTCAGATGCATAAAAAATTCACAAGGGAAGAAGACATACAAGATATTTCACCCTCAAAAAGGGATGATAAACTTCTGTTGGCTTTTATGATGCATAACTGGCCAGATCAAGCACTCCTTAACTGCTAGCAATATTAACAGCAACCTAGGTCTCATACTTCAGGCAGAAATCTCTGTGATTGATGTCACACAGGCACAACAACTGCTGCCTTCAAAATCATCATGTATTCAAGTTCCTAAATAGGTCAAGGTATTTCAAGTCCTCTAAAATCCAATCTCACTGCTATTCCAAAAAAAAAAAATAAGGCAAGCTTTGCATTTGTGTTATTTGATGTTGTCTCTGTTCCTTGTGGCTAATGGGACATTTCACAGCAAATAATAGTTGCTTGCCAAAATTATAAAAATCTTAAGGCAACGCAAACACAGGGCTTGAGGGCTTGGTTAATGCTTTCAAGGTTCTTTTTCTTTTACAATTTAGTTGTATAGTTTTACTTTTTAATTTTGATGCAGAATGCTGGAGGCATTTTCAGGACTGAGGGGAACTGAGTATCGTACTAGAGGTGGATGAACTTGAGACTGGAAATTCTGCAGTTCTAAACACAATGGCATGCAGTTGGGAAATAACTTTTGTTGTAACACAGAGCTTGTAAACTACATGATGAATATTAGTTGAGAAAAAGTGAGGCATTAAGAGAAGTGTTAACTTCAGAAGACATTGCTGGGCTTTTACCCAGAATTATGCCTTATATAATTGTGCTCATCCAGAAAGCATTACAGTCCAGAAGAGTGAAACAAATCGTTGTCTGAAGAAACAGAGAGACTATCGCATCAAAGGAGGTTGTAGAGATCATCTCAATTAGCATAGGACAGCGAAGCATCTCTGTAGTTCTCTCTTTGTTAACACATCAGGGAGGAGACTGTATCAGAAGAGTTATGAAGCTTTGCTGTCTTAAATAGCGAACTAGGCTTGATGACTGAAGTCATCCCTTTCAAACTTTTGTTCGTATGCCTGAACCAGATTCACTATGAAAAATGATCAAGTCTTTTATGCCATTGCATTAAAAAAATTGTCAGGATTTAGATAGATTTGGGGATGTCCTGGTTCCGTGTAAAAAGGGGTTCAGGGCAGGACCCACACGGAACAGAACTATGTACTCTCCTCTCCCCCCCCCTCGAGAGAGAGAGAGACACGTTAAAAAAAAAATGAAGTATATTGTTCAACAAGGAACAGAAAACGAAAAAGGGAGGTAAGGAAAATATTATATACAAAGATTAGGGGAATAATACAAAAGATAAAATATACAAAACCCTCAGAAATGGTTCCAGGGTCCCACGGAGTGAAAGGAGAACTTTCCTCTCTGAGCTCCAAGGCAGGAGGGAAATAAGAAACCACTCCCTGCCTCTTATCAGAGTGTGTGTGGGAAGGGGAGGGAATACAATGGTTTCACACCCACCCGGGGTCCTCCCAGTTGCTGGAAGGTCACGACCCCATTCCAAGCCTCAAACCACAACAGGGGAGTAGTGTCAAAATCAGCCATCCCTGCCCTAGGTCATCCTAGGTTATAGTGTAATAATAAGAATCACAATTGTATACAAAACCAAGTATTTTATTTAGAAAATTTAGAATTATGCACTTGTATAGTCATAAAAGTATCAGAGTCAGAAAACAAAGCCACTTCTGGTATGAATTTCTGTGTTAAAATAAAAAGAAAACAAATTATTTGATTACAAATAATTGTACTGCAGATTTGTGAAATTATCCTTGCAGAACAAATGCAGCTGGTGTGTAATGTTGTTATCTTCTTCTAATTTTCACTATATCCCTCTTATACAAAGACTCAAAGCCAAGTGGCTGTCATGCTTTGATGAGCAACATGCCAGCAGGCAGAAAGGACTGCAAAAACCCCACTGAGAGAGTCTGTCAGCTTTTCTTTGACCTATAAAGTTCTGTTTTGGTAGATGACAGAGACTTAATCTTTTATATAATTATTATACTGTAGATAAGCAACTGAATTTAGTTACAGTGATCCTTCAAGTCTCATATTTTACATTCAGCTAAGATTTCCTTCTTTGTCATTGTTTATCTATCCCAGATTTCTTTCACTATATGAAGTGTGGAACTTTTCTGAGTTTTAAGTAAGTTTAATGAGTTTTAGTCTGCAAAAGGAACACCTAATTTAAAAGAGGATACTAAGCTGGGTTTAAAGGCCTCCTAGTCTTTAAGCTTGACAAGTCTACTCTTAAAAGTACAACTTAGGTCAGTTAAAGCAAAGGTTTCTACAATTGCTCCCTTCGTATTCTTTTTGGTCTGAAATTCTGATGTTTTTGAGCAGTCCTTCTGATTTTAGGAGGTTTCACTTCAGAAAGACCCTAGTTTTGCAAACACATTGCTGTAAGCAATTGTCTGGTGAAAAAATAAATTACTGGAGTTTTAAAATACTCAATCTTCTGTATAGCAGTGCACTGTAAATAGAATTCCACATCTGTGGAACCCGGAATATTTTCTGAAGTGAAAAATGCTGACATAAAAATTCTAAAAATAGAAAGAACAGCCTGATCATAATGCTACACTGTGCTGAAAATACTCAATACATGAATGTGACTAACAAGTAGGAACCCAATTAAAACTGTAGCAATGTATCAGCAATTGTAAAATACAAATTTACATAGATCTAAAATACTTTCAGTTATCACACACCATAATGGTCATTCAGATAATCTAGCACTGCTGAGGTACTGGATAAAACGTTAAAAACTTTTTTTTCTTGTTTCGAAGTTATCCGTTCCATCATGTACATTAAGTGGTGGTGAAAACACGTAAAAGGAGTTCCAAGCTCAAGAGCAATCTCAACCCAGTCCTGGATGCACTTCAAGGGTGTTTCTTCATATCCTGCAAACATAGCTGGATTCGCTAAGAGTCCTCTAGCCACCATTATACCTTCAAATTGAAAATTAAAGCAGTAAGTTAAATTACAATTTAAATTTTACATTAAATCTTCCTGTAGATTTTGTATAGCACTCCTCAGGACAACCACCCAAAGCTTACAGACAAGTAATGGGAGAACAACAGGGATGAGTGTTACAGCTATGCCAAAGAGACCCATTTAACAATCCAAACCTACAACACCTGTCAACACACTCCATTTGATCTATCCTTCCAGAGATTTTGAAACAAAACACAACACAGGACACGGAAGCTTTTCTTCCCTATTTTGTAAGCTGCAATCCAATAGTACTTAATTTGTATTTGCTACACACAAACAAGCCTATCTTTTTAACATAAAATTATGGTGGAAAGACAAAAGCGTAGCAATATGCTAAATTCAGTAATTTTTCGTGCATCTGAGCCAATTCACTGACCTAGAGTCTCTTTTAGTAAGAGTTCAATGTCTTAATGACACAAATCTCAGGGCTCTTGGTCTGCAGTAACTATTTCTGAAAAAGCCAGCGTATTTGCAAATATCCCAAACTGTCAGATAAACCCATAGAAGTTCTCTATCACACTTAGTCTCTTCTTAAAAAACAGGATATTAAATATGACGGATTTCCTTGTCATTTGTATGTGACTTGAAAAATCTCCGATGCTTTCTAGTTTTGCTATTGAAGATCAGCTGCGCTCTGAGAACACTCTTTTATCTTATGTACTGTAGGGTTGGACTGTATGACCTTTAAAGGTCCCTTCCAACCCACATGAACTTTCCCTTATGACAATAGCTACTCCTCTCTGTCCTGTTCTTCTCCAGATGTAAGGTCCAAAGTGTGTAGATACAGTTCACCTCTTCAAAACATACACTGAATTTCCATATTGTGATGAAACCATAGACAGTTGCAGGAGTCTGTTGTGACTTAACTGCAGGGCAATCCTTTACCCCAACGTTTTATGACTGAAGTGGAAGACAAGGTAAACACACACAGATCTGAGAGTGCAATGCCTCACTGGGTCTCTGAAGCTAACTATCTTAACTGTTCAGTATCTGGCTTAACAATCCTTCCTTTTCCTGCCATACTCTTACTGTAAGAAATCTGTTCCCATGTTCAGGAAGCATCCAAGTGGACATTTACAGTTCATTAAAAGATTATCAGCTTCATAAAGAGACAGAATGAATGTCTGAAGGTTCCCCCGAACTCCATTACTAAGTGATGAGATGGCATAATTAAGCACAGAGCTTTTGTGATTTGCCTCGGAAATCATTATTTGTGGCTTTGAATAGCAGTGCTCTAGTGCTCTGATGATTACTAGTGATTGTGTTTATGAGTTTATATGGCACCTGAAACATCCTCTTTCATTTGTCTCCTCAAAGAGTGAAAAGCACTCAAATCATGTTCTACTTACAGCTGAAATACTTCGAAATCTGTTTTGTAAGTTTACTTAGAAAATAGAGTATATTTAATCTTACCATCTGCTCCTGTCAAGTGATGAACATTTTCAGCATCTTTTAAAGTTTTAATGTCTCCATTAGCCACAACAGGTATAGACATGCTCTGTTTAATTATTTTAATTGCATCATAATGTACAGGCTGATGTCTTTCTTCTACACTTCTGCCATGTACTGTAATCCATGAAACTCCAGTTGCTTCAGCTTTTTGACACAGGTCAACTGTTCTTTTTAAGTCTTCAAGGATTCTAAAATTCCAGGGAATTAAAACATTACATAGTAAGTCAGATGAACTGCATAAAAACCCCTCCTCCATCAGGAGGAGTTAAAACAGGTTTGTATAAAAAACATTACAAATAAAGAAAATATTTCTGTTGGAAGATAAAGAGAGTTTTCAATAAAGACATGAGTTCAATGTATGGAAACCACTAATTTAGCATTTCCCAATTACATCACATGTCTGAAATATACCTGGTAAACTCTACAGAGATCGAGCAAGGCTGCCCAAAAGACTGTAAATAAAACACAATTATTTTGCATATTTTGTGGAAAAAAAGTCTGGTTTATTATAGTTCCCCCTGCCTGAAGGATTGCAACTGAACTGACAAGTACACAAAAGCTACACAGATGTGTGTATAAATAGTGGATGAAATGGTACAAAGCAATGCAAAGCAACAGTTCACGGAAGTTCAGGAAGTGATGAAAGGAAGCAGGATGTATTCCCTACAGCTGCTGAGGGGACGAGTTCCCAGTTTTGTTACCCTTCCCTTTATAGCCAACAGAACTGCAGCTCTGGCCTCTGACAGCTCACAAAATCCTTGTGATGACACAGACTATGCACTGCTTTTCTTTAATGGAAATGTAAACCTTTTAACTTGTGCTTTCATGTCATTTGGATTGTAAAACTCCAGCATCCAGTATGTCAAGTGCTGTGCTGGTTCTACTGTGTGAGTTTGGGATTACTTGCCCCACATATCCTTTCATCATCTGATCAAAAAATCAGTCTTCACATGTAAGGAAATTATTATAATGTGTAATATTACATTAACAGACTGACATATATTATAGTGTAGCTATTACACTAACACATTTCTTAAAAAAAAAAAATTAAAAAGGATTCTTCCATGTACCATGAACATCACTGAAGTTAGACCTACCTTATTTTAATAGATACTGAAAATCTGGGGTTGTCGATCTGATTCCGTACATGTCTCACCATATCTTGAACTAGTTCCGGTTTATTTATTAAGCAAGCACCATAACCTTCTGCCATCGCCCATCTTTAAAAGAAAAAAGAACATGTGTATCCTACATTTGAAAAAATGCAGATCAATTTCAGTCAAACACATCAGTTCCTTTCTCTATGACCTTTAGAATGTGTGGTTGAGCACACAGAGATAGTACTGGCTGTAGATGGATGATTCGTTTGCAGTTTGATGCTAGTTTTAGATCCTGGTTCAGTCTCCATTGTGCTGTTAGAACTCTGGACAAGCTACTGAGCTCTTCCAGTTCAATCTCCTGTCCACAAAATGGACTCACAAGGAAAATAAATTAACATTTAATCACAGTGGTTTACATCATATATAAATAGTTTGATGTTTTCCCTTTCATTGGGTCATGGATTTCTTGTAAACAGAAAATTACTTTGAACTGAAAAGGAAGATTTTTGAAGTGAAAGTAAGGATATGATTTCAGTAATATTCTGTATTCTCTCAACTGGAGAACACTATTTTGATTGGCAGGACATAACCTTTGCTTCTACCTACAGCTGCAGTTCTTCTCTTAAACAATTTTACTTATAAATGCAGATCAAGTGCACAAAGTTTTGTTACTTTGAAACCAACATGCACAGGAAATGAAGGATTTAACAGTAAGCATACATTTTTGGCCTAGAAGGAACTTAGTTTTGCATACTTAACTGTAGCTAGCTTAGAAAATATATACATTTCCATTCTGAAGTCTCAGATTTCTCCTGAAAAGAGTTCTCAAATACTGTAATTTTAAGTCAAGACAACCTAGTTAGAATAGACAAATTAAGTATTTGCACCATAGTGTTATCTTTCACTTTCCTACATTTATTTTTGAGATCTTCACTTAGAAGAAGGTTGCCTGACAAGCATGTAAGAAATGGTTCTCAATTGAACCAGTTAGCAAGAATCTTCATTTGTGCATTAGTACTCTGTTTCACTGTCAAGACAAAATCTTCATCAGTTTAAATGAGAAGTAGTTCACTAATTCACTGTACTTATAAACCTAATGAAAGATGGAAGAAATTATTTCAGCACCTCTTGAATAATAGTCTGTAGACATCAGAGACTTGGCTTGTTATTCAGGGAATTGCCACATCATTTCTCAAAACATTCTAAAAATTATCTGCAGCAAGCTCTTCTTGGTAATGCATATTTAACAGCTGTTGAGAAGGGATGGACATTTCACTTCTGAGCCAACACTCAGTATCTCAGAAATTAAAAAAGGCAAGTTGGCAAATACACCTGGTGTTCCCTGTCTCACCATGGTGCCAGGAATCTCAGAACATTCAGAACAGTGTCTTGCCACCTAGACATTTCTGACAGGTTAAAAAATTGTTTCCCTCTCAAAGTCTTTTTAAGTTAAGGCAGAAATTACTATGAAGACCAGCATTCTTTATTCTCCAATTACTTCATTATTTCACCAGCTTTTTCAAAACTTTACCTCTGAGGACAGCCACAGTTTAGGTCTATTCCATCTGCAAAAGGACAGACGATACGGGCAGCATCACACAAAACCTGTGCTTCTTTAGCAGCAAACTGAACAACCAATGGATGATCACCTACTCCAATGAAAAGATATTTAGAGATTAAAAAACCCCCAAACCTAGAAAATAAACAGAATAAATTCTAAATTTTGCATGTTTTTTGTATATTGAAAAGCTGACTGGGTCTCATCCCAGGCAACCAGCTCTGGGGGTCACTGCTTAAGCAGGGGGGCTGGAGAACAACCTACAGGGGTCCTTCCAAGCTCCACTATTTTGTGATGCTGCAAGCCCTAGGTCACAAATCAAGGTAGCTGACCAGTGGTTACTAAATGCTTACGCCTATCAAGAGAGGTGAGAATTCAGTTATGTGTGTGTCCTACATGGTTGCTGGCTCAACATACATTTTTTTCTGACTGAAACTGGGCAAATTCTTACCCTTTCACGAAGATGATAACTGAAACTAAATGTTCTCTTTTCAGCAGCCTTCACGCTTCCCCTCCTAGCTTGCCCCTTCTTGTCTGCGTTCTGCCCTTCTGCTGTGCTGACATGGCTATTTCTGGGAGAAACTTCCTTCCAGAGCCTTCAGAAAGGAGCTAAACAACCCACAAGATTTGTCCTTCCTTATCTGAGCCCATCTTCTTCCTCTTCTGTGCCAACATGGCTAGTTTTTATCAAGTGTGCATTTTTAAAAATGCAGTGTTGGAATGAGAACACATGGGCAGAGTCAGCTTTTGCAGCTTTGTCAAGCAGGAAACCAAAGACTCAGTGCTCCTCAACCTGGGTCTGCTGAACTACTTGTGATTTACTAAGCCCCTGCAGAGAGCCAGATGGCCATTTGAAACATGCTGTCCTCTTTTACAGCTACTGCAGTCCATTAAAGGCATATAAAAATATCTCTGTCTTAACACTTGCTTTCCATATAAACAATTGCTGCAGCTAAGAGTAACGGATTTGTCTGAGCACTGATGGAAAGAGATGATCCAACAAATGCGCAAAGCAAGTGGGCTTCTGGTACTGAAAAGACCATAAGTACTTCTGAAGACTTTTTCTATTTTAGTAGAAATTAAGTAGTTCTCCAAGCAGTGGAACTCAGGTCTGAGAGGGCAACAGTACCCTCTCAATCAAATTGAGACACTTCCAGAAGTCACCTAAAAATCTAGCAAGCAAAAAAAAAAACCCCTGCATACTTTCAAAACAGTGTCCATTTAGTACAGTGCTCTAGCTGAAGAGTTATACATTACTGCACCCAATACTTTGGAATAATCCTACGCTCCTAATTTTGGGATGAGCATTAAGTAATAAAAACACTCCTAATTTTGGGATGAGCATTAAGTAATAAAAACACTAAGTCTAGCAATATTAATTTAGTTTAACAGCAGCCACAAAGAATATCTACCCCTATTTTAGAAATACACAACAAAGAAATGTCAGTGCCAAAGAAAATGGAAAACAGAAGTTGCAATTGTAGGCTCCAAACCTACTCAGCTAATTAGAAGACAAAATCCTGAAACAGCCAGCAAGTTAAACGTAAAACCACAGTAGAATTTCACAACCTATTGTGGAGCTACTTGTTAAAAACACAGATGCTAATAATGCGAATACTATAAACTTGGCAAAGCTGTCTGCAGCAGGATGTTTTACAGGCCTACAAAAATAAGGCCAGCATGAAAGAGGTGAATAGGGAAAAGATCTCATTTTTTACCTTGTGTTATCAGGCAGCAGTTACAGCATAAAGGAGAATTCCTTTCTTCATCCCTGCACCACCCAGAATACACTATGTATCTGACCTGTGGAACTTTAGTGCCATAGGACATTGTGTAGACCAGAGAGTTTAAATTCCAAGGGAATTAACTAATGGCTCTGCGGACCTTTGAGCCACATATATTGTCATTTATGTTCTTACTAATTTATTTTTAAACACAAAGAATTATTCATGCTGCTTAAAAGTTGAATTCCACTAGTAAGAGAATCTACCTGTGCTTCTCAAAGTAACTTTTCTCTGTAACTGCTTTGTTCTATTTGAGTAATACACTGCAGTAAACAGCCAGTGCTAAAATAATGAAGTGTACTTCCTCTGCTATTGCATACCCACTTATGAAAGCAATTCAGCAGTCACAATAGATTAAATCATCACACACGAAGTGTGTTCCTACATGCCAACTTCACTAGCACGTTAGCAGTGCTCTCTTTGTTCCTCCAGTTGCAGCTTATGCATCTATGTTCCTTGTGACACGCTTCTACTGCAGCCACTTCATGCCAGCAGTTCGGTATCATTACTGTCACTTCCCACATTTCATACCACTTTTCTCTTTTGCTTTACAGCCAGGGCTCTGCACAACTCCTTATACTCCTTTTTGTACGTGTTCTGGTTATGTTTCTGTACCATGCCTGAAGCCCTGCTTCTCCTCACCAACCCTAGCTATGCTTCAACCTCCTGGTCTGTTCTTGCCTTCTTGCTCCTTTTAAGCACCCTCTCAGTATCTCAAGGAGTCCACCAAGAGATGCTTCTCCTTTTCACTCCAGCTAATTTGAAACCCTGGCTATTTATCAGTCCTTGATTCCACTGTATCAATGTCTGGCCTGTTAATATTTTTTGCCTTTAGCAACCCTCTTATTTTTGCTAGAGACCTGAAAACTTTTCCTGGCAACGCACTGAGTGTTTGAAACAAGAAACAGCAACTGCTGGGAAAAGAATCTTACTACCATCTCATACCAGATCTGGCTGGGATGGAGTTAATTCTAAAACCTATTTAAAGTTTATTTATAGCACCCTGTATGGTGCTGTGTTTTGGATTTTGTGACAAAACCAGGATTGATAACACACCAAAGTTTTGGATATTGCTGCACAGTACTTGCAGTGTCAAAACTTTCGCTTTTCCTCACTGCACCTCCCTTTACCCTCTGCACATAGCTTGGGCTGGGCGAGAAATTGATAGTGGCCACAGCCAGGACAGGTAACCCAAACTGGCCTGAGCAATATTCCATGCCATGTAACATCAAGCTCAGCAGTTACACTAGAGTGGTACGGGAAGAAGACAGTGGGTTGGGACATGGAAATTGTGTTTCAGGATGGTGGTTGCTTGGAGCCTGGCTGGGCATTGGTCTGCTGGTATGACGTGGGAAATGCCAGCCTTTGCATCCCTTTTTTCTCTCTTTCTTTCTTTCCTTCCTTCATTTATTAAGCTGGTTTTATCTTGACCCATGAGTTTTTCTTGCTTTTACTCTTCCCATTCTCTCTCTGTGCTGCTGAGTGAATGCTGTGAATCAGTGAGCAGCTGTGTGGGTGCACACCTACTGGCTAAACCCACCACACATCTACATCAGATTGGAGGCTCCAACGTCAGGTGGAGACAAGGTTGTCCACGATCTCATTTGACACACTCTCACCTAGAATTTTTCTGTGGTTTTAGAGTCAATTACATAGGCTACACTAAAACCATTAATGGATGACAAGTTGTGTGACAGACTTCACCTGGCCCACTTGGTTTATCATTGCATAAAACATTCTGACAAGGCAATGGTTTCTTAAAATAATACCTTTGTTTGTTGTGAATTCGCTGTCTCTAGCTTTTGCAGATCTCACAAAATCAGCTGCCACTATCATTGGTGTGTAACACAAATCACAACTGTATTTCCTAACCAAGGTTCTGAAGGCCAACCTGCAGACACACAAAAAAGGAGAGATACAGTAAAGAGATTTTTCTGATTAGCTGCTGTAAAATGCTGTTCTGACACGCAGTACTGTGGGGATGTTGAACTATAACCATAAGATAAAACATGTCCCACATCAATCTCAGTCTTAAATAATTAAAAGAGAAATGGGTACTGTTACTGGTTATGCAGTAACCAAACTTCCTCAGAGAAAATACACCTAAAATACAGCTGACATGACAGTTACTTACTTTGAATAGCGGACCATAGGGGCACATATTTTTACAACCTGCCCAGAATTAAACAAATCCATGGGATCTTTTAGTTGGCATTGTTTACTTTCTACGATGTCACCAATCATGTGTAATTAACAATCCTTTAAGCATCTGGAAGAAGAAACAGCATTTGTGTGTAAATAATTCAGCCGTTTCTCAGGGGCCACGCAGCAGAGCACCGGAGTTCAAAGCGGACTTCCTTCTCTGTAATGCATCCCGTAAGACGTCGCTCGCTCCCTTGCACAAGGTCAGGCAGGAGCCGTTT
>NW_008614818.1:8660-8955 GCF_000691845.1 Merops nubicus | reverse complement strand
CCAGCCCCCACAGAAACCCGCCCAGCGGCACCCTGCCGGCACCAGGGCACAGGCCGGGCTCCGGGCTTTCCCAAAAAGCCTTCTGCTCACACCTCCCCACCTCCTGAGGCCCGTGTCTGAGAGGACTGCTGCTGTCGAGGGCAGCCTTGGACCCGGCCCCGCAGTGCTCTGGTGCTGGAGCCTCACAGGGCAGGGGAAAGGGGAGAAGGGGGGGAAAGAAAGAAGAGGGGGGCTAAGCAAACAGCTACAAGTTACACCTGCTAATTACTCATTTCCAGAGGGGAGACAACAGCAG
>NW_008614818.1:611-8493 GCF_000691845.1 Merops nubicus | reverse complement strand
GCAGGAATAATCCTTCTCCCCTCAGCGCGCCACCAGGATGCTTTCAGAGCCAGGTTTTCTGGGAGAAGGGGTTGTGGGGGTTGCAAATGATTACATTTAATTTGAAGGTTCACATTTGAAGAGAATATTTTTGGAAAGAGAAGTCAACACGTTAACAGTAAGCAGGAGCACAGAGCACATAATCCTTTCATATCCTGACAGGGGAGATCTGCGGAGGCCTGCTATGAAGCATCTCTGAATAACAGCACCTTCATTTTTTGAATATCTAATTAGGAGCTTCTATATACTGCAAAGCATCGCTATAAGATATAATTCAGTTGGCAAACACTAAAGATCTCTCAGTCTGAAAGTGTGCTTTCGGCAATCAAAATTTAAATCTGGATATATATCAGAGATATGTATGGCACAGGCACTTTATTTTTATTCTAACAATTACATTCAAATTAGCAGATTAACTTGAATCAGTTTTAAGCAAAACACAAGCTACAAGCAAATCAGCCTCCACCACCACCACGGTGTATTTTTGGATTGTTAGTATCCTTAGTCCCTTTAGTGGCTTCAAATACATTTAATATACATTAAAGGGAAGCAGACAAAGTGAAACAGGTTTTGTCTAAATCTAAGAAGGCTCCAGATGCCAGAACTTAGCACCTACTGCGACTTGAAACCGACACATGCCAAAAAAACATTTGCAATTGCACTAATTCCCACTGTGGGAACTGAAAGGCAGCTTCATATAACACAACGGGCAACAAATCCATTCCTTTAATTTCAGTCGCCAAATTTTAATTAATTTCCATCCAGGCAAACATGAAGCGTTTCTGCTGACCTTGCAGGATGTAAGCTCATTTGCACAATAAATGCGGTCTAACAAGTCACCACATTTATAGCAAGTTGCTTCAGTCTTATCTAACTGCATAGTTTGAAAAGTCAGTGATGGGTAAGTGAAACTCCACCCACGTCACTGTTTCTGGAGTTAAGCATAAGAAAGCTAAAGCTGCTGCCTTCTCATGGCAAGCAAGACTGCCAACAGTATTTTGACAACTAGAGTCCATGCTCTTAACTGTGGGCATAGCCCTTATTCAGGAAGGGGAAAGAAAACGTGCCCTTTGATTTTCTCCTGCAAAATGAATGTCCATCTTCCAATGCTCCAGAGCTCACCCTCCCAAAAGGACCAAAATCAAAGCCCCTCTGCTGCCCGCTCGTGGTAACTGCCAAAAGAAATTAAAAAAATAAAATAAAATTAAAAAAAAAGGAAAACAAATCAAACTTGAATTAAATTGTATAAATTTAAACCGGTCAGCATATAAACAAAACAGCCACAAGTTCTGCTCCTGTCAGGAGACACATACCACTGCAGCATTAAAGCAGAGACCACCAGCAACAAGGACACCCCAGAAAGGGGACCTGCCACCAGAAATGGCAGCAGGGACACAGCCTGCACGTATCAGCCACTGCCCATCTATGCACAGAAAGCTCCAGCCCAGAGCCTTCAGACCAGCTCCAGGTGTGCAGCAGTGGTGTAGGATGCTCCCAGACAAAGCACTTTTGCTCACTTCTCCTCTGCAACATCAACAGCAGAGCAAGAGAGTGGTGCCCCAGCTGCTCAGCTCAGCACCACGCTGCAGATGGGCCTCACCAGCAAGTGGCTGCCCTCTGCATCTCCTGTCTTTATGAACTTTCAACCTGCCCCAAAACTACAGTTTCCATGGAGAGCACAAAGGCTGCTTACATGTACAACCCCTTCATGCACGCACACTGCTCATTTCATTTCAAAAATCTTTTTCATTTCCTGAGTTTTGTGCATGATGAAAATTTCAATCTGGTACCAACAAAATTAAAAGGGAGGGTGTCCCTAACATTTTTAGAGGGAGATGCTAACACTCAAGAGCAGCCCCCTTCATCCTTTCATATCTCTTCATGGAAGCTTGGCATGAAGTGGCCAGCAAATGATAGATATTAAAAAAAAAAAGAAGATGCTAATTAAACAAGAGTTCTTACATATTACAAAGCATAGCTAGGAGATATAATTCAGTTGGCAAATACTACAGGTTAAGGGCACCTCTGCTTGCAAGCACTTTTTTGGCAATCAATCCAAACTGAAACCTGAATATGTACTATTTCAGAGACCATGTCCCACACATACACAGTACGTTGTCTCAAGTACACACATGCCAGGCCCCAAAACTTACACACCTCTTAGACCTATGCCACAAAACCAGCCTTGAGAAAATGAAAAAGGAGCCCCACGGGCTCACAGCAACACGAGCCTGGGCTGCAGTTTACACAGCAGCCAAGCACTCAGGGAAACACGGGCTGCTCAGAATTGCAGTCACAGCCACCCCTGGCACGCTGGCAACGGGGCTGAATGCACTTCTAGCTGCATGGATTCCTAGCATTCCCAAAAATTAGGTTTCTAAGGCTAGAACAAGAGAAGACTTGTACCTTTAAGTTTAATTAACTCTAGAATAAGACGTATTTTGAAAAAGAACTATACCATCATTGATACTGTGCAGTGATGCAAGATGCCTTTAACAACAGCAAGTTGTCTGAGCAAATTGAGTGCTGCCCTCCGGTCTCCAGCAAATTTCTAATCTCTGTCTGATGCAGCAGCTGTCAGAGTCCAAGGAGGTTTTCAGTGGCTACATTTTTAAACCCAGCCACTTCTGGTCCCACTTACCACAAAACAAAGCACTGCCAAACTGTTACCATTTACTGCAAAGTGCTTTAAAACTAAATGCATTTGCCTCCTTAGGTATTATTTTAAGTGATCTGGTAAAGATCAGTATCCACTATCAAAATCTAGCACAAGCATGAGGCCTAATGAAGTTCTTAGCAGATAATCATCAATCCAGTAAAAGCAGCTGACTTTGTTCTTTTTATTCCTCCACCTCCTCTGTTAGGAATGGAGATCTACCAAGAAATATCCAGATGCAGCTGCTGCATGGCTAACTTAAGACGTCTGCATATCACAAACTACAGCACAGGAACGAAGCAGCTTTGTTTAAGGAACACACATGAATAGCATTTCCTTAGCATATTTAGAAATAATACTTAAATGTGAATAGCCCATCTCCTCAGAGATTAATTTCATTCATGCTGAAGCTTTCCATGGAGTAGCAGAGATGCTGTTCTTCAAAACATGATTCTCCCCAGTTCACTTAATTTTGGAAGTGCAGCCTATCATCACAAAGAACAGTGTTTCCCCAATATTTAAAACCCATTTTGGCAACAAAATTTACAAACAAAATGCTACAAAATTCTTTAAAATATTAGTATCCACTATGCTTAACTACAACTAGCTACAGCCAGCATCAGTGAATTTGAAGCTCCTTCTTCACAGGAATTGACAATAAACACATCCACCTTTTTCATATTTCTGAAAGAGGAAAACAGTAAGCTACTTATTAGGCATTTTCACTACATCTTCCTTCAGCAGTCATTACTCAAGGTTATAAAACCATTTCTATTACAATTTCTTGTTTCACAGATGAACTTTCTCCCAAAACAGAAGGGGCTGAAGGTTGAATCTCTGTAGCCGCAGCCCTACATATTTCACAAATCTGTGGCTGCAAAATGTATCAGCATTTTTGTTCCAAAAGCCAAGCACTCGTTTTACAAAATATTCACCAGTTGGGTAAACAGACAAGCATATATTTAGGTAGTATTATGCTCTGGAAACCTGAAAAAAAAGTCTGAGCAGACATCTCAAGAGTACATCATTTCTGGAGTCTTATAAAAAAAAAAAAAAAGGACACCAAAAATACTGCCTATTTTATTGTTGATCATTGTATTAAATAAATAAATGGAACAACCTCAAATCCTTTACTTAAACATCCTTACCACACTGCCTTCCCCTTTCAATCCCAGACAGCAAAAGCCTCAGTTCCCTAAACCAGCTTCACTGATAAACTGTGAAAATGTGTGAGTGATATAAAAATAATGATACTAATGAGGTGGCTGAGCATGCTGTAAGGAATGCAGTGGCAAAGAAAGCAGTTACCCAGTTTTTTACTGAAGTTCTTTAAAATTAAGCATTTGAGGAAAGTCTAGTTCATTTTGTCAGTATAGAAAGCCACTCAGGCGTTTTGTTTTGGTGTTTAACCTTACCTATAGTCATAAAAATAACAGACATCACAGCAAATAGAAAATGGGCAAAGAAAAAGAGTATTTCCAACACTTAATTCAAGACCCTGATGATGGGAAGCTCAAAACCCCTGATGAATGCTGGGACACACTGCACCAGGCAGCACAAGCCACTGGCAACGGGCACATCTTCAGCATCCTGGTGCTGAGAGGTGGCTCAGACCCTCCCAGGCACAAGCTGCCTTCAGGATGGGGCCAGGGGAGCCCACACACTGCCCCAAAAACAGGGCAGCAACATACAGGTTTGAGGTCAGAATGGGCTTTTTCCTTCAAGCAAGGGCTGAGGTCAAAACAGCAAACATAAAAGGAGAAAAACAGCCCATTAAGTTTACAAGGAATAAACAGTTCCAACATGATGATACCGCTTTGCCAGTTGCTCAGGTAGAGGTGAGGAGAGCACCTTGCACCTGCAAAGACTAAGCTGGACTTTCATACCTCAAACTAAGTGAAATGCAAGCTGGTGACTCACAAACAGACAAGGACTGCTGCTGTGAAGGACTTTTTGGTGGCAGTGAGCAGGGATGTAAGCCACTCGATAGAAAAACTCACAACAAGGCGGGCAGAGGCTGGAACTGGTCTGGCTGTTTCTCCGAAGGTGCCCCAGCTGAGATCAGGCATCGTGGCACAGCAGATACAAATACAGCTTCCAGTTGCTGAGACCAGTAGTAATGCCTCACACACAAATGTGTGACTGCAACTGTATTTAACTTGGCAGAATCCACAGATAGAACACCAAACATAAACACTTATTCATGGATATATGCACGGGTTTGTGCTGTATGTCTACTGCACGATGCTAAGGGCACCAAAAATCACCTCAGGAAGCATCTAATGGGACAAAGGTAAATGCCTAAAGGTATGGAACCAGCACTGAGGGAATACACAGCAATTCTTGCAGGCAGTTTTCAGTTGTGGTATTTCCACACAGAACAACAAATGTGTGATAAAAACCTCACAAAGATGTACTCATTTTGCTTTCAATACAATGGATAAATTTCCACAATTTAAATTGTTCACTCATCCAGTGTCAAAAGCTTTGGACAACTCCTGTGAAGATAATTCTTGATTTCTCAAAGTCTTTCAAACACTTCATACTACATGTGACTTTCAAATCAAATACAACACAACCCAGAATTTAGATTCACTCAGAGTTGTCATGACCACAGAGTTCCTCTGGCAAGGCCACCCAAAGCACCTGTCCCATGCCCATTTTGTCCTCAGACTGTCAGGCTTACATCCATTCATCCTTCTGCAGGTACATATCATCTTTTCTCATTCCTTCAGCAATGGCAACAAACAAATTTAGGTGATCAAGTTTCTGTAGAAGTTGAGGATATGTAAATACCCACGTGACCTTAGCACTTCCCACTGTGAAAAATAAACAACCCATCCACCTCAAGGTGAGTTCCACCATAATTCTGTGTCTTCTGTTTAAGAAAAATTGTAGTGTTTGATTTGAACCCATTTTCAAAAGCAGGTTAAAAGCATGAGATCATTCAGGGAAGCTAAACTGTGATAGCTCCCTTACAATAAATCCCAACAATCTTGCCATGAAGCAAAAACATCATGAAATATGCACATCACAGATACACTTTATATATGATGATTGGCCAAAAAGCTATCAGATTTGAGTAAAGGAGAAGTTATCTACAGCTCTGGCAAAGTTCTTGGAGAACTACAGGCTGTCTTTAGCCCCATGCCTCCCACTAGCACAAGTACAGCTTCCACCTGACTACGACTAGGAGAAAAGTTTCATTCTTCCATGCACCTTTCACAACACTTCGTTATCTCTGAAACAGATCTAGTTCTTGCTTCAGCCTTCACTCGGGTCACTATCTGCACTCGCTGGCATTCAGCAACACAGCAGGTCTGGCAGAGCACGACCCAAGTGCTGCATCCAAGGCACCCACCACTCGGTGGGTCACACAGACCTTGCTCCTCTAAACCAAACGGGGGATTTGTTCATAACGCAGAGTTGTGCTAAGAAAGTCTAGAATAAACTACTCCATATGTGTACCAGAACAATTGTGCCTCCTTTAAATCAGCTCGGATCAATAATTTTATGTTATTACCTTTAGCTTCTACTCTTATTTAAAAAGTCATTGTAATTTGAATGTTTTTATTCAGAACAAAGATGCTGTTTGGAGCTCCTAACAGGTAACATCGACACCACTGAACTTTTTTATTTGGTGAAAACCAAAAAAGCAGCCCAGCATCAGATACCAAATCTGGGCAGCACCCATTCACAAGCATTAGAGCAGAAAGAGCTCCTCTTCTGGGTGAGAAACACAGCCTTGCCACTATGCAAAAAGTGCACGTTCTTTTCAATTTCTTCTGCATTTCACAGATTTTGTGTAGGATTTGAAAGGCGCACCACTGCACTTAAACATATTTCCAGCTCCAACAAGATGAAGTGTCTTGAAGCTTTATTTAAGGGGGGAAAAAAAAGACCAGAAATCCACCCTCTCTTTCTCAGACTGGGACACAGCCGTGCACGCCGTACTCTCGGGCAGAGCCGTGCTCCCTCTGTCAGCAGCAAAACCCGCCGCTCCTCGGCTGAGCCAGGCTGCCCTCCAGCCCCCCACCCGCCCGCCTCCCGAGCACAACCAGCTCCCTAACCGGGAAATAAAAATAACCCTCACTCCCGCCGAGCCGCGGGTCAGCGGTGATAAATGAGGCAAACGGGCTGCACGCCCCAGCCAGATCAGCTCCAGCATTGACACCCGCTGGCAGCCAGTACCTAAACCTGAAAAGGTGTGTAAGAAACATCGCGTTTCTCTGGCTAAAGCAGTAAAACCTGCAAGCCTGCAGCCTCCTGAGCTGCCTGGCAGCTGAAGGAACAGATCAGGGCAACATGTGTCCAGCCCAGAACACAGTAACTACTTAATTCTGGTAGGAGGGTACATGTGTTTTTAACTGCAGGGTGGAAGGGCACCTACTGTACCCTACCAAAGGATACTGCAGCCAAAAAAGCACACTGGTAACGACTGTCCCCGTCATAGGAGAGGTATCTGGGCACTGGAAGGGCTTGCTCTGGCAGAGAGGACTGCCAGACTCAGTTGCTGAAGCACCACAGGAAGAGTAGTAATAAAATAGGAAGCACCTAAGAAGTTACACGGCCAGCAGAGTTTCTTCTTTGCTCGCTAGAATTTGGGAGTTCTTTGCTTTGATTTTATTCTGGTTTGTTTGGTTTTCAGTTCTCTTCTACTCATTCTGAAATCAACCTATCTTACTTTTCTCAAGGAGACTGAAATACCAGTGGAAAAAAAAAAAAAGCACCATTTTCAAGTGACAAGCTGCCTTATTTAAAAGTTGTCAGCTCTCAATCATTTCACTCCTACCACAGGTTTTCATGAAAGATGTCTTTAGATAATTATCCTTTAAATTTTTTAGTCAAACACGCTGATAGAAACTAACAAATTACTTTCCAGAGCCTTAAAAGCCTTCAGCTAAAAATGAGCTTATGATTAATCTGCATTTCCTTAGCAGCACATTGCTTACCTCGAAAATAAATAAATTTACAAAAATCTGACGTAACCAACATTCCCAGAAATGCGATTAAAAATACAAAAACACGGGATTTAAGTTGGCACTTTCTTTTTTTTTTTTTAAAAAAAAAGGCAAATAATACAGATAGTAGAAAGCACAGCAAAGAGTTTGGCTGGCCCCAGTTGGACCAGTCACACACACACACTGGGACCATGCGCTGCCTGCGTGCACCTCGCACATTTACTGC
>NW_008614818.1:0-495 GCF_000691845.1 Merops nubicus | reverse complement strand
CCGTCATTTACCCCCCCGCGGGGCGGGGGAGCCTCTGTCTGGGCGCAGGCAGATGAAGCTCGTCCTGACAACCCTCTCACGCCACAGTGCCACGGAACCGGGAGCAGGGGCACGGCTGGGTGACACTCCCAACAGGGGCCGCGGAACAAGAGGATCTGATCCCAGCAGCATTACGCATCCAGCACCCACAGGGGTGCAGCGCTGGGGGGAACAGGGGTTGGGGCGGGGGAGCCTCTGTCTGGGCGCAGGCAGATGAAGCTCGTCCTGACAACCCTCTCACGCCACAGTGCCACGGAACCGGGAGCAGGGGCACGGCTGGGTGACACTCCCAACAGGGGCCGCGGAACAAGAGGATCTGATCCCAGCAGCATTACGCATCCAGCACCCACAGGGGTGCAGCGCTGGGGGGAACAGGGGTTTGGGGCAGCCCCCAGCACGGTGGGCGAGGGCCAGCGACGCCAGGCTCGGGGCCACCTGCCTGGGAGGTCGGACGGC
>NW_008614817.1:550-1195 GCF_000691845.1 Merops nubicus | reverse complement strand
CTCCTGCTCCTGCAGTGTCCCCAGACTCTGCTGGGTGCTGGAGGGTCTCTCCCTAGAGCCTGCAGCAGAGGGTAACCAGGAGGCTGCAAGCACAAGACGGACACCTGGGAACACTCCAGCCCTTCAGGGCTCCAAAAACACCTTCCATTTTTCTGCTGGCTTGGCAGAAAGAAAACTGCCCCTCTGCTGGTGCAGGATATGCTGGTGCCTGGAGGACGTGGCCAAGACAAGCATGTCCCGGGTCCCTTGGGAAGAAGGTGAAACGGTGTTGGGAAGAAGGTGAAACAGTGACTGGTACCAGGACTTTAATGTGCCAAAGGGATTTAATGTGGGCAGAGCTCCTGCGACCTGCAGCTGGGGCTGGTAGCCACAGGGAGGGGACAGCCAGCAACAGCTCTCAGGCTTCAGCTACCAGGTGGGGAGCAGCATGGGGACAAGGCACAGCAAGGCCCCCAGGACTGGGACAATATCCCCTGTGCAGCAGCCTTGAACCAGGCGGAGTGAGGGTGCAGGAGAGCAGCTCTGCCAGGAGCCGTGCCCGGCCCCACCCAGCAGAGCCAGGAGGACGGTGACCGCCACCACCTGGTGGCACCAGCGCTCCCTGCACGGCAGCAGAGCCCGGCTCACCAGCCTCCCACCCGGCAC
>NW_008614817.1:0-506 GCF_000691845.1 Merops nubicus | reverse complement strand
TGGCAGGTCCTCCCAGGAGGGCTGAGAGAGGACAGGAGTGGGGATGGCAGCTCACTGCAAGAGCAGGAGGCTGTAACCTCCCCCAGCACCAACACTGCCAGCACCACAGCCACAAACCACTGGTCTGCAGTGGGCAAAACGCCGACAGGCTGCAACCCCCATGCCCTGGGACCAGCAGCCTGAGTGCTGCTCCCACAGGGATTTCTGTCCCCTGGGGCTTTCCCTCCTTTCTCCTGGCTGGATTGAGTGTCCCCAGCTCCATGGTGCAGGCTGGTCCCCAGCCAGGGCCACCAAGCAGGGAGGGACCCCAAGCTGTCAGGCAGCAGCTGGCTCTGGAAATGCTGTGTTTATTACAACCACGTGGAGATAGGGGAGAGGAGGAAGAGGAGGGAGGTGGCTTCACTGGAAGAGGCACCTCGGTGATATGGAGCCCCTCCTTTGCTTCCCAGGAGGTCTAGCAGGAGCGAGAGGCTCCCCCTTCTTCCCATCCTGTCCCCAAGCATTAT
>NW_008614816.1:3036-6592 GCF_000691845.1 Merops nubicus | reverse complement strand
GCTGTAAAATAACTTCAAACCAACTCACTATAAAATTACTTTTGGTAGTAGATAATCCGACTCCCGGCCAGGCGAAGCGCCCTCTCCCTCCGCAGAGGGGCTGCCCGAGGCCCGGCCCCGCCCCGCGCTCCCCTCGCCCCCAGCCTGGGCGGGGGCAGAAGCAACTTGTGCTTTTTAGCCTGCGTGAGGCAGAACCCTGCTCCTGACAAGTTGCTGACAACCAAGAAGTGACAACAGACATGTGCCAAAGGAAATGTGCAGAGGCAGCGGGGCCGATTCTCACAGGAGGCTTCTCTTGGTGAAGGACCGGCTGCTGTTCCTGGGTCTGGCAGAGCCTGCGCTGCCCAGGGGCTGCTCTGGGCCAGCAGTTGTGCTGAAGTCTGCTCTCGCTGGGAACAAACCAAGATCTCTTTACAGCAGAACATCTGTGTGTGCATGGCACATTCATAAATCCATAGGAATTCAGAGACGCTCCTTAATCTCCCAAAATATCTGTCAAATGAACTAAGTCTTTCTTGACAGAGGAATGGTTTGGGGCTTATTATCGCTCTCGAGTATGAAGCAGATACTGTGTGTCTGATGTGTTCCTCCTTGCTCTGCTTGTGGATATCCAGACCTTCAAAGCATTTGTAATACATTTGGTCACAGAAACAGTATTGCTTTAAAAGTCAAAGATACTCAAAACACAAGAGAGCCACCTCAGGAATGTAAAATCTCTGCTCTGGAGATCTTTGCCCCTGTTCCTCTGTGCCAGCACCTCTTACACGGACCTAACCGCAGCTCGTCCAACATCACCCAGCTGCACAGAGCAGCTTGCAGCTGTGGGTCAGATTTTTTTCCCCTTGTTTGTAAGATTACTTGTGCTCTTACTGCCTGTGGAGCTCCCTCAGGCCCAGGAGCAGCAGCAGCCAACACCAACTCCACGCAGCCACTCAAACTGGGCAGGACTGAAGGCGGGTTCTGCCACCGCTACCCTTGGTGATCTGTAGTCAGAACAGTTACTGAAGAATTTAACACAGACAAAGCTTTTACAGAAGAAGCCTCTAGACAAAAAGTTGTTCAGACAGAGTCCAAGCTTTTTAGCTTTTGGGAAAAAGCAGACTTGAAGCACGGCATGGAGTTACAGCACAAGGCAGGCAGCGGGGCAGGAGAGGTGCTTCACAACAGCATGCCAGGGATGGATCTTGGAATGGCACTTTCGTCCCATCCTCAGAGAAGCCTGACCAGAGCCACTGAAATTGTAGCTTTTGAAAAGCATTATTTGAAGACTGATTTCCTGCCCTCCCATCCATTTCCCATGATCCTTAAAAGACATCTCTGAGCATCTTCTCTGGGGAATGGTCACGAGGGGTTTAATAAGCCATGACTTGATGGATATTATTTTGATGAACTACCCAAACAAACCATCTTGAAACTTCTCAAGAGAGTGCTCCAGGGATCAAGTCCAGTTTGCACAGCTCACAGAAGTTAATGCTCCATTTTGCTTGTGCAGGAAGGAAAAACGACACATCACATCCCAAGAGTAATTAAAAAACAGTGTTAAAAACTCATAACCCTGTATTGCCCTCTCGTTATTTTGAGAAGTCAAAGGGGAAATAACAGAAGGCAGCAGCAGTAACTTTGGCTAGATGTTCCTAAGCCAGCTTGAAGAGGAGCACAAGTAGAGGTGCCAGGATTTGTCTGAAGTCCCACATGCAGTGAAAGCAGGGGGCTAGGCAGAAGCAGCCCAGCACAGTTCAGTCCAGTTCACACTCCTCACAGTGTGTTACGTACAGAATTCACCCCTTGAATTCGGTACTGCCTGGGGGTGGCAAGTCTTCTCCACTAACTTAAGCAATAAAGGTAAATGGAGAAACAGCGGGCAAGACAAGGAGGAAGGCATTAGGCTTGAGAAGAAAAGGACTTCTCATTTAAAAATAGTTCAGTCTTTGCTTTGCTTCCACACCTATGCTAGATACATAAACCAATTTTTTCTTCAGTACATACAAGTATACATCAAGAAGGTGCCTACGACCATAGCACACAGCACACAGTAGCACAAGTTCAGAATGACTTAGTAAGTTGAAACAAGACAAGCTTTTACTTGGAGAGGAAAATATCAATATTTCCATCTTGAGTGCAGTTGCTCTGGGTGAGAAGGGAGTGGGCTGGCTCAAAATCCATGACCAGATACTCGTTCTACCTACAGCTAGAGCAGACACAGGGTATCAGCCTTTTGCTTAGAAAATACAGACAGGAGTGAAACCTTTATCTTTGAATACCCCTGCCAGCAGCAAGCCTTCTGAGCAACAGGCCAGTAGGTAAGAAGTGAACGAGGGACCTCAAGAGGGAATTTGTGAGCTGAACAGTCATTGCTGATAAGTTCAACTTCTGAACTAGTTTTCAGGGCCTCACATTCTCCTACATTCTAGCTTCTTCAGGGTTTTTGTTTTGTTTTTTTTTACAAAAGTGCATTCTCCTCTGATTAGATCCACCACGGTGACAAGCAAACAGAACCTCTTCTTAGGGCTGCAAAGTGGATTTAGAAGCCTCTCAGCTCACAAGCAAGGCCTCCTTGTTCCAGCCCAGCTAACAGGAAGGCTGGGTCCACCAGGGCTTTCCCAGTCAGTTAACAAGCAACGTCTCAGAGGTTCACAAGCCCACACTGATGGAATCATCGTCACTCCTGCGTCTAGAAATCTCTTTTCCAGGTATACAGAAACAAAATGAGAACAGCTTCATCAAAGCAACAGCCAAAGCAAAACAAAAGCATTTGGTCGGAAGGCAGCGAGCTGGGGAAAGCTAAATTCCCCTTTTCCATGCAAGCTGAACACTGCTGGTGGAAGAACAGCAGGCAGGGCAATAGATAACCCATGTCTCGCTGCTGCATTAAAGGCTCTCTGTAGCTTCAGTGTCTACAGACAACCCCATGTTTTAATGAGTGGGGACCTCTTGCCATCAGGAAGGCAGACCATCAGCTTCACAGTTAAGAACACATGGATCTGATCACAGGAATAGACACAGGAATGCTCACATCCCCTGGCTAACCGTGCCTGCCATCAGCTGTGAATTACTTCAAGGTCCAAGCACAAGTCCCTGGAAACAGCACGTTACAGTGGCAGAAGAGCCATAACCTTCACTACAACCACAAAGGACCTGCAAAACCTTGTGGAATGCACCCAAAATGGCGTATGTGTGTATATATAAATTTTGTATATAGACATTGTACTGTTTCATTTTTTTAATACATATACAAGTACCTATACATATATACATATTTACAATTTACACCAGCCAGTAGATGTATGGATATTGTACATATACACACAAACGCCGAGAATACACATGCACACACACAAACACACACTCTTTAAAATAAACTCCACGTCCCAGGTAAGGAAGTCCTGCCATAGTCCAGAGAGGAGCAGCACCAAGTGGGGAGGGGGCTCAATACACCAGCTTCAAGACTGCTCGGAACAAACACTAGCATTCACAGAATTTTTTTACACTTGGGAAATTAAAGAGTGGATGGCATAAGCTTCAGCCCAGCTACAAAGAACCTTCAACCAAACTTCCC
>NW_008614816.1:0-3005 GCF_000691845.1 Merops nubicus | reverse complement strand
CCTGCTGTTCCATCCTGTGCTCTCCTCAGCTGAGTGGGGTCCACCAGTGCTGACCCACTGCCCTTTGCTATTCCAGACCATACCTTGTATGACGGCACTGCAGACAGGCCTACCATGACACCATGGTAGTCGCCAAAGCTCTGCAATTTTTTTTCCACCTAAAAATAGAGACAATAAAAGCACTGATCAGACTTGTCCTTTCACTTCTTTTCTAGCAGCCTGTGGAATAGTTTGACAGTGGGCTTTTTCATTTAATAGTTTAAAATATTTTTGTCTCCTCCTTGCTCACACTTGCTGTCAGGAGTTGCAAGAGGTCTGCTAGCTCTGCAAGGGAGGCACGACAGTCTGAGTGAAGGCAGCAAGCACCTTTTCCCACACTCGGAATTGCCTTTTCCATCAAGTGCCTTTACAAAGGCCACTCCTCTCCTTAACACACACAAACTGAGCATTATGGGCTGAGGGAGCCTGCTAGTGCTGCCACACATCGTTCCAGCCGCTCCGTTTTACCGGTTCAAAGGAAGGACTGAGATGCAATGGTGGGCATGCAAAATATGAGCAGGGCTTTAGGGCAGCACCCACTTGAAGCTGCAAGAGGAGCATCAGCATTTCTCCTCGGGCACAGGGATCCAGCACAGATGGGTCAGGTACAAGAGTGACAGGAAGGGCTCGTATGCAGCACTACAGGAGACATCCTGTTGGCTCCCGTCAGGGACTGGTAACGCGGTGGGAGCCACGTGTGCCATCCACACACAGAAAGGAGGGTAACACCTGCTGGAAATGTAAGAATTTCTATCTAGTACCTCAAAATGAAGAGTGCCCCCTCCTCCTGGAGTACCGTGGCAGCAAGACAAATGGCAAGATGACCCATTTTACAGTGAGAGATGGGGGCTTGCTTCCATAGCCCTGCAGTTTGTTAATCTGTTAACCACCCACCCAGTCGGGCAGCGTGGAAATTGTGTCCTTGGCCAGCAGTACAGAGTTCATATATAAAATTGCTGTGTCAAATTTATAGGGAGCATTAAATATCTTTACAACTTCACTTCAAACCCACTGCTCCAAATGCAACTTAATTGTCCACAGTTTTGTCTACTTACTCGCCTAAGACTGAAAAAATATATTTGTTATGAAGGACTCTGTTTTATTGCTATTGCTGGTTTGCACTGTGTGGTTCCACCTTTACCATTTAAAATCCAGACTCTTTGGGGATAAAATACTGTTTTTTCTATTGATTTTTTCCAATTTTTTAAAATTGTATAAAAATAAAGGATTTCCACAAATGTGGGCTAAAGGTAACCAATAATACTTCTATACTTAGGATCAGGCATTGGAAATGTGGTCGATAGCCACAAGACCAGAAATAAACCTCTGGTGATTCTTTAGTTTAACATTTAAAAGACATGAAAACTTCTGCTTATAAAATTGACCCCATACAGAGTGGAACAGCTAAACTAACAGCTGTTTATTATTACTTTTTAAAATAATGGTCCTAAATTTAAAAATAAAATCAAGTACTTCCTTTTATAATTTTCACATTATAAAACTGCACCATTCAAAATCTGTGGCCAGGGAAACCCCTTTGCAGTAAGACAGTTTCTTTTAATAGTCATCGAGGGTGTTTTCCAGGAAAACATTCCTAACATCCAGTATGGAAGCCAGCTCCAAAATGTGCTTTTGGAGGTGAGGGTTCTCCACCGTTTCATCTCTTGGCAGCTGAGGATAAGATTCTGGATAATTTCGAGTCTCCTGCTAGATGACAGTGAAAAAAAAGAATCAGACATTCATTTATTTTTACACCCTTTATAAAGAAGATTGCAAAGGCCCATTTCACCTAAGAGTGAATTTCACCTAATCTGTTTAGCGTGGCACAGAGAGAGAAAATATTCTAGCATTCTCCACTAAAAAAAAAGACAGAGTTCACATATACTTACCTACTAGGCTAGAGTTCATTTCTCAAAATTATAGACACGTAAGCATCTCCAGTAGGAGATTCATCTCATCCCAAAACAATTATCTAGAACACCAGGGGCAAATTTATCCCCACTGGCAGAGCTGCTTCTCCCCGAAACCAAAGCCGCCAAGCCCGGGTAGGTGACTGGGGCTCAGAAAGCTGCTAGTGCCTGCCCTGAGACCAGATGAACAGTGTACCTTCCTGTGCTCCAACTCCTGCTTTTTCTGTCGTGTTCAAAATGGAGTGGGCATTTATATGCCAGCACTCACAAAACGAAAACATTGTCAATCCAGAAGCAGGCACAGCATTAGCCAACAGGAGGGAGAACACCATCTTCCTGTTCAGCTTATTCTTTTACACTACAAAGAGACGTTTCAAAATCCACTCACACTAGAACACATTCCAGCAATAACGTTCTACCCCTCCTCACTTCCTCTTGCATTCTTGTTCTACACCTTTTGAATTGTGTAGAAATAATAATCTTGAATTACTAAGAGGAATTTTTCTAACAGCCAAGGCTGTTCAGTGGCATAAACGAATCGGATTGTCTGCCACTTATGTAGAGGAATAAGGCTTCAGCAAGTCAAAGGCTTCATGCCTTTGGACAGAGGTGCAAAGGCCCAGATCCAATGCAAGCTGCAGGCACCAGCATGTGAGCATCAGTTATCTTTCTGAAGTCACAGTGGTAAGCTTAGCCCTAAGACCCCTCCACCCGGGGGCAGTGCAGCCCTGTGTGCACTGGACTGTGGCTCTCAGAGGGCCCTGCGTACCCGGAAGATTTTGTGCATCCTCATAGTAGCCGAACAGAAGATAAATCTTGTTAGAAGCAAGCGAAGAAATTCATCCCCAAAAAACTGAAGAAAGGACTGATCTGTAGAGAAGGCAAAGATGGCATAAACGAATCGGGCTTAAAAAAAAATTAAAATTAAAAAACGTGGGGGAAACCACTCTGAATTCTTGTGCATTCCCCTTACTGACTTGTCCACCCCTTGGAAGGGATGAGCAGGAGCCCAGTGCTGGGCTGGGGGGCTGAGGGGCTGGAGGGCTGAGGAGCTGG
>NW_008614815.1:339-3438 GCF_000691845.1 Merops nubicus | reverse complement strand
TCCTCCTCCTCCTCCTCCTTCCTCCCCGGCCCCTCTCGCCCCGCAGCCCTCCTGCCCCCTCCCGAGCCCGTGGGTCCCTCGCTGCGTGTCGCGGGTGGGTTGGTGGGGGCCGTGATCCCCGTGCAGGGCTGCCCCGCACCCTTGGGGGGTGGGATTGGACCCTCCTCGGCAGGCCGGGGGTTAAGAGAGTTCCTTGGAAGAGGACGAGGACATGAGGGGTCTTCTGCAGGCCCGGGGGTACAGACAGAGACTCTGTGGGAGCAGAGGGTTTGGGAGGAGGTTGAATGACCCAGGAGAGGTGAGCTGGGGTGTGGAGAAGGGCTGTGAAGGATCGAGCAGGGTTTAAGTTTGGGTCCTGGCGTGTGGGGAGGATGGGGCTGCTGGTTTTGGGAGGTACCTGCTCGTAGGGGAGCATGTGGTGCCCTTAGGAGTGTTTGGTTTGGCCAGAAATGGTTCTGAAGAGGCAAACAGCCATCGGGAAGGTGTTGGAGGTGCTGAGCAAGAGCCTGGAGCCTTGAGAGGCTCAGTGTTTTCATGAAAGGGATGCCACTGAAATATTCAACAGCGAGTAGTGGGAAGCCCCATGGGAGCATTCAAGGATTTCACAGTGTTGTTTTTCCTCATTGGCTCCATTCTGACCATAATAACTGTTCAGGGTAGGGGACAGCACTTCAGCCTAACCCCTCTGCAGGTTAGACAGACCTGGGTGGAGGGAGCACCAGAGGGAGAGAGGAATAAAGGAGAAAGAGGGGGCAAAGGTAACATGTTTTCTACAAGATTTTCTTCTTTTCCTGAGGGAATTGATGAGATGGGAGTGGGAGGGCAGGGGCAGTAGAGGACAAGGCCCCTAGTGACCAGATTACATGAAGCAGAGAGGGATCTGTGGCTCAATTATTGATCAAAGCTGTACAATCAGCAGGGAGTAAATCCACACTGAGTCTAGATAAACAAATAGGCTGGCTGGAGCAGGGTGTGGTGTGGAACAGGGAGCATGTGGTGTTATTCCTGTCGGGGGGACTGGGCAGCCAGCAGCCAGCTTTGGTCTGTGCCTGAGCTCCTTCAGCTTGCTCAAATGACAGAAACATTCCTCTTCTGGGGCATTTTGTGGGAGGAGAACGTGGCAGGGAATTCTTCAGGGGCCAAAGTTAAGGCAGTGGGAGGTGATTTAGGTTGTTTTGTTGTGGAAGGTGAAACGGGACCCCTTGGTGAGCTCACCTCTGGCTCTTCCCCCTCCCTCCACCCCACTCTGCACCACAAGGGAGCCCGAGGGCAGCTCTACAACCCGGGTTTGCACCGAGATGCAGCTCTGTGATTCATTGTTTAATTTGGAGAGGCTGTGGAGGCAGATCCTGGCGTGGCAGAGCGTGAGGTTTCCAGCAGCCTTTTCATTCTATCTGCTGCTCTAGTGCCAGGCTGGGTGTCCCTGGGGTTCCTTCTCAGACAGGTGGCTGCTCTCCCCAAATAAACCCTGGGGTGCTCTCGTGTTGTCAGCTGCTGGATCCCCTGCCCTGGGGTGGGTGTGGAGGCTGCTAAGCTCCCATTGGTGACCTTATTTCTCACTGCTGGTGTGTGCAGCTCCTGCCTGCTGCATACCTGCTCTTGCCCACTGCTGGCAGCACAGTTTCTGTGTTTTCTGGCATTTGCCACTCTCTGTAGGCCAAAGCAGAACTGCTTTCACTTGCTTTTGAGGCTGCTGGTTCCCTGACCCATAAGGACCTTCCATGGAGTGCAGGGACCTTCACATTCCTCAGCAGCAGATGTGTGTGACTCCTCCTACCCTCACTGCCCTCAGGATTGCTGCTAAACCCCACTCCTGTGTAAGATCCCAAAGACAAGAGCTAAAATATCTTTATTTTTAGGGTTTTTTTAGCTGTAGACTATAATTTTTTTCATAAATTACAGGAGTGGTTTTGCAGAATTATTTTCTGTATAAATGCAGGTAGTTAATTAAAAAAAAAAAAGTTTGCCTGCCTGCCTTGTAATATTTGAAGGGAATTTCAGTCACAACACCCCCAATCCCCTTTTTAATCTTCTGTGGGTTCTTTTTTTATTTGTTTAATTGTATTCTCCTTGTCAGGTGGAAGATGGGACCATTTCCCTTGTGGTTTAGGTGACTCTGACACCTGGTGACCATGAAGTCCTGAAGGAGGTAGAGAGACACTAGTGGGAATTTCTTCTCACTCCTCCAAAAACATCCAACAATTGCCTAATGGTAAGAAAGCTGCTACTTTTAATTAGCCTTTTATTGAGTTTGAGTTCCAGACTCCCTGCTCCATGGGTATCAGGGAGGACCCAGGCTGTAGATGCTGGGTGTTGGTTTGAAAATATGACTGTCCTCTGTTCTGTGTCCTCTTCCCCAGGGATTACCTCATACACCGACGTCATGGGGACCTGCTGCAGTTGTCTGTGCAGAGACAGCATCCCAGACAACCACCCCACCAAATTTAAGGTAAGTGTTGCACCTTCATCCCCATCAGTGAGTCTGTGAGAGCACCGACTCCTAGCAAAGCCCAACGTGGGTTGGACTTCAGGTCTGAAAGGGAAGAAAACCTCTTGCAAGGAGTGTTTTGCTTGAGAAGATTTACAGATAGGTTATTCTTTTGGTTTGCTGGGTTTTTTTTCCTTTCCTCAAGCAACCTCTGCTGCAAATCTGTTTGAATCTGCAGCAGAAATTTCCTCTGTGCCCAGATTCAGCCTGAGCAGGGAACTGGGGAACTGGAGAGAAACCTTTTATTGCTCAGGGCTGCGTTCCAGTGTCTGAGCTGAGCCACACACCAGCTGAACTGCCAAGCACGGAGCCTCCAGGGCTGCCAGCTTGGCACCTTCTCCAGCAGTGAATTCCCTCCCTCCTCTGAGAGGAGGGCGCCTGGGAGCGCGGCGAGGGGATGGGGCTGCTTGCCGGGTGGGCTCTGTTCAGCACCAGCCCCCCAAATTTCCTGATGGCCCCCGCAGGTGACGAACGTGGACGATGAAGGCACCGAGCTGGGCTCGGGGGTGATGGAGCTGACGCAGAGGGAGCTCATCCTGCACACCCCCAGGAGAGAGGCTGTCAGGTGGCCCTACCTCTGCCTGCGCCGCTACGGCTACGACTCCAACCTC
>NW_008614815.1:0-221 GCF_000691845.1 Merops nubicus | reverse complement strand
GCGCACCTGACGCTGTCGTCTTCCCCAATCCCCCCCCCTCACTCAGCACAGAGGTTCTTCCGCAGCCTCCGTTCGTCCAGGCTGCTGGGGTGTGTGTGCACACACAGTGAATAGTCTTGATTAAAACACTAATGAGAACAATGTCATGGCTCAGGACCTGGGTAGAAATCTAATAGTCTCTTGTTGCTGCTGTGTTGGTGCTCAGGAGGTGGTGGGTGGGG
>NW_008614814.1:0-207 GCF_000691845.1 Merops nubicus | reverse complement strand
CACCCCACCGCAGCTCCAAACTCCAACGCACCCACACAAGGCGCATGAGCCTGAACAGCATCACCCAGCTGACCACCGCCCCCACCCCACAGCTGCACCTCCCAAACATGGCCCCCACCCACCACTGACCTGACCCATCACTGGCACGACTGATCACATCATTGACCACATCACTGACCTGTCATTGACACATCGACTCCATCACTG
>NW_008614813.1:21354-26788 GCF_000691845.1 Merops nubicus | reverse complement strand
GCTGTCTCTGCGCCGGTGGGTGGGGTGCCAGCCGGAGCGCCCAGCAAAACCGCCTGGGAAGCAGCGCTGGGATGGGGAGATGCTTCACCCCTGCAAAACCCCCTGTCCCCCTCCCCTTTCTGCTGCCCAGCGAGGGCCTTGGTGGCGCGCATAAGAAATGAAAGGAGAGCTGTGTGCTCTTCCGCTCTTATCTGTTGTTTTATGAGTTTTTTTTCTCTCCTCTGGCTGATAAGCTGACAGCCAGGCGTGCCTCATTCTGATAACTCAGCAAAGTTTGGTTTCCATACGGACAAACAGCCCGTGCCCTCCAGCATCCTCGCCAGCAAGGCTTGAAGGGCAGGGCAGAGTGGGCAGAACAGGAATAAGCAGGGACAGGGATGTGGCTGGGAAGATCTGCCTTCAGATCAGTGATAAACTTCAACGGCAAGGCAAAAAGTACTTTAGAGAACGCCTGATGTCCCACACGCTGGATTTCAGCACGTGAAGGATTTTGCCTCGGCTCAGTGGGCTGTATCAGAGTGTTTGCCACCAGGAGAGCAGTCGGGGCATGTTGTGGCACGAGCCCAAGAGATGTGCTCTCCAAAACATGGGCAGCACCAAATGCACTGGGGCAAACCGGTGTCAGTGTGTGGGGTGAGCCTTCCTCACCACTCCCAGAGAAGTCCAACCGGGTTTGCTTTCAGTTAGTTGAATGGGATCCTCACTAAAAACCTCCTGGGGAAAACCTCTCCAGGTCTGAATCAAATCCTTCATTTGCTGCTAAAAATAATGCCAGCGAATGGAAGAATTCATGAATTCTCCTAGGGAAAAGAAAAGATGATCCCATTAACCTACATTACAGCCATCACCATTAAGAGATACCATTAACCTGCAGTTCCCACACGGTCTTGTTGGAGATACTACAGTCATCCCGATAATTTTGGAGATACTACAGTCATCCCTACAACTGTGTGGCAACTCCTGGCAAACGCTGACTTTTTAATAGGCAGTGTTGCAGCCAAGTACTTTGTCGGATTTATAAGGCCCAATCTGTGTAGCCTTTCATGAGCATTTTGGCTGTTCAGGCAGAATCCTTTCTCAAACCACACTTTGGATCAGAGCTCCAGAATAGGATCGAGTCCCCTGCCATCTAAAATTATAGGATTTTACTGCCTTACAAGGTCATGAGCAGTCATAATCGATCGACACAGAGGATGATATGAGTATCAAGAGTTTTAATGGCATACTATCATGTTGTAGAAGTTGCTGTTTCACTTTCTAAAGTAACAGGTAAATTTTGTGTGGCTGTTCTTCACACGTTTATTGATACTCAGCCACCAAGGTGAGAGTGCTGATGAGTAACCGTATTCGATGAAAAAGTTTAACTGAATCCTACTAGTTGGAAAGTTGGAATTTTATTGTTTAATATAAAGTGTATATATATATATATATATATATTTGCATATACATGGACAATATTCTATTCCCTTAATATATTCTGTTTACACATTTAAGCTCCGATTGCAAGCATTCTGTTAACTTTAGTAATCAAATTTTCATATATTCAGAAGCATGAATTTTCCTCATCCTTTTACTTCATGCCACCATTGTATCTACCAGCCAAAGATTTTGTTTTTTGTTGCATTCTTGTGGGTTTCGTTTTTTTTTTTTTTTTTCCTTAAGGGATAGGAATTGCACAGAAGTCAGTGTGGTTTTGTAGTAAAGGGGCTGGGGTGGTCCTCAGGACTCTTAACCTGACTCACTTCATGTTTTTAGTGTGACCATAAGCTAATAATTCAATCCTTATGCCTCAGTTTCCCAGCTGTAAGGTGGTAGTAAGGCACTACTTGCACGAGTAACATAAAGATATATTCGGTATTTACCTGCTGCTCTCAGGTTGTTGGTGATTTCAGAAAACTGTTGTTGGAAACAGGCTGCTGGGAATTCACAAATCTCTCACTGTATTAAATGTGGTGCCTGTTACTCAGGGGAAGAAACTCTCCCTTTCCTCCCACCTCAGCTCAAAAGGCAATTGAAATGCTCTTGGTATCACCAAAGCAAAAGGGAGCTTCAGGTCTGAAAGCCAACCAGATAACATGAGGACAAGAGCCTACAACCTCCACCTCCATTGCCATGCTATAAAAAAAGGCAATAAATACTGTTTCTGACTAAGCATGCTTCCTGCTGTGCAGCTAAGTATCCTTCCCAGTTGCATAAGGGTTAACTGAGCCCTAAGAATGTGGTTTGATATATTATCATAGCCCTGATGTAGCCATCAAAGAGCACCAGGCAAACTGCATGGACTCAAAAATGTGCAGTTCTCATACCCTTCCATGAGAGATTTTAGTCTTTCCTTCCTACTCTGGCAGTTTGACTCTTTGAAATTAATTTATCAGAAACATTCTCAAATCTAAAATGAGGAAAACTTGTGCGTTAAAGGCTGCAGCAGAGCAGCACGTTTTTCATAAAAAAAACCCACAAGTAATAAGATATGTATTTATGTAGGAAGAAGTGAGATTTATGAAAAATGCTGTTGTGCTTTCAGATGAAATGGTCCAAACTTGGGATAAGAGGTGCTAGGTGCCGACATGTAGCAGTGTGCAATCTCCTCTCTCTGAACTAAGTGTATTTCTAACTTGGTTCTAATTATCAGTCCCTTGATTCATGTCAGACCACTCACATTTAAATCAAGTTTTTGTGCTATTTAGACAGGTCCTCTGTAAACACAGGGAGAAGAGGTGGTCTCTAGAACGAGCGGGAATGGCTGCCTGAGTGGCTTCTGAGCCCATGTTCTGTAAGAACAAATTAAAAGCAAGAGTCTTTCATGCTAAATTTGTATGGCCCTCTGCACAAATTGCCCAATTTATTGAAGTATTTTCTGGTGGTGAGATGTTTTGGGACGCAGGGGTTGATAAAATGCGTTAAATAAAACACTGCAAGTCGAATTTGAGTATAAAATGAAATTCTTTCTGTGTTGGGTTTGATGTTCTTAATTTAATCCCTGGTGGACAGTAGTCTGCATTACAAAACCTTCACACATAATTTGGCACAGTTTGGATGATTTGCAATCTCTCCCTCGCTCTCTCTGCAGAGGATGCCCTGAGCAGATCCTGCGTGGAGGCTCGGTGACCTCTCCTCTCTCAGGAGGGTGGTCTCTTCAGGTCACCGTTCAGGTCATTTCTGCAGCAGAGTGAGGAAGCTTTGACTGTTTCTTTGCCTGTGTGGGTAAACAGAGGACTTTAATTTCCAGCACTACCGGTCTCTAACCTTCAGAAGCTAAGCAGTCACCGAGGGGGATGGGGAAGAGATGCCAAAAGAAAGTGCAGAGCAAAGAATGTAAAGAATTTTGCTTATCTGTGACAAGTTTCTAAGCGTGTTTGATTATGGTAATAAGGATACCTCATTAACAAAGGATTTTAAAGGCATGTACACCATTGATAATCAGCCCTGGCCAAAGTACAGCATACATTTTAAACTTTTTTTTTAAATGGAATATGTTTGAAATATGGCAGCACTTTAGTGCAAATGTGGAATTTCTCTTGATGCAGGAGGGTGGGGCTGTGGCAGCTAAGGAAGGAGCTGTATCGACCAAAGATAAAGTCCCCGTCGCCAGCAAGAGATGACTGTAAAACCTGCACAATTCCCAATCCTTAAAACTCTCCCTAATTGCAAATCTGCTCATTGTTTTAAGTTATCTCTGCCAGTGCTGTGCTGAATTAGTCCTTTGGAGTCCCTGAATGGGATCAAGGGAAGAGAAGAGGAAAGGAAGGATGGGAATGAGAGCGAATGAGAAACAGAAGAAAGCAAGATAGCCAGAGAAAAGGGAGGGGAGGGGGCTGTGTTAAGCATAATTGCCCTTTGGCTTCCTGTGAAATTGCAAAAGCTTTTTGAACACCCTTGCTGAACCAGCCACGAGAACATTTTCCACATCCCTGCTGCACAGGAGGCATCTGGCCCGGTGCTGAGGGGCGAGAAGGAAAGAAATGCTTCAGCAGGAGTTCCCCTCCTCTGTTCGGATGCTTTCTTGTGCCTGTCTTGCCTGCAAACTGGCCCAGTGAACGTCCCCTACCACCAGGCTCTGTGCCACTTACCCATGTTTGGTCGGTTGGGTTCCTCCTCACCCCCGAGTTCCCCTCTTGTGGGGTGGGAGATCCACCACCTCTGTAGTCATCCCTTTTTTTGGCCAGTTTGGCCCTGTAGCTGGCATCTACAACAAGCAATCCATGGGAATTTACTCCAGCTCCACCCAATACCTGGAGAATTCCTATTTTTGCATCCTTATCTCCTAATGAGTTTATAATCTGGAACAGAACAGTACCCCTGCTATTCTCTGGACTTCTTATCAAATGATTTCACTATCAGACACATTCAGGTGACAGACAAGCTGCTTGTGGCCCCGTGAGGGCTCCTGTGTGGGCACCTTTTTGAGTAGGAACAGAAATTTTGTGTTATGGCAGACAGGAGGAAAACAAAACCCACCTATGCACGGGGCTCTTCAGGCATGTCCCGGGTAGAATATTTGGGTGCTGGCTGCTCAACCCTAAACTTGTTGGACATAATTCAGTATTTTTTCTTTTAGTGCCTGTGGGTTGAAGAAAGCTTCTTAATATCCACACACCTCTAATAAACTAAAGCTGTAACGAGGCTTTTTCTGTCTGTATTGCTCTTTTGTTGTCTCCTACGCGCATTTACCATTGATTTTTGCCAAACTCCCCTCTCCTGTAGCTGTGCAGTTATAAACTGGTGTTATTGAGGGGAACTGAGGAGAGGAAAGGATACCCATAAAATTACTGGTTGCAAACAAACACTGCAGCTCTCTTTGGGCGTTTATCAGCAAACACCTGGAGATTATTGCCTACAACCTTCCTAATCGGTACATCAGCCAGCCACCGATTGTTTCCTCAGCCACATCAGGCACAAACCGAACAGCTGGTTAATTTACTTGATTTTTTTTTTATGGTAGGAAATTGATATCCTGAATCATTCATATCTTTATTTTGCGACTTGCTGCCATCGAATGATTTCTGTTTTATTTTTTCTCCCTGTGTTGTTCGCTGTAGCAGACTGGAGGGTTGGTCCATGTTCACAAGATGTCATCCTTCAGGATGGTGCCTGCATGGGAACCAAGTGGAGCTTTCATAAGTAAGTTGGGACATCCCCTCAAATCCAAGGGGGGCTGAAGGGATGGGGGCATTTGCTAACATGACCAGGAACTGAAGGAAGCTCGAGCACACAGCCAAAGCTTTGCAAGCTCCAAAACTCTAAAGCAAATGGCTCCGGTTGGCTTGAGCCTGTGCAACAGCCAGCTACAACTGAATGCTTTATTGCCGTCTGGAAGTGTTTATTTTCTGAACATAAATTCAAGGGACAGATTCAAGGCATGTCTAGAAATAAAGCATATCATCATGTGAGCTAAGCTGACAAGGACAATTTACTGTACCCTGCATTCGTTCTG
>NW_008614813.1:0-21323 GCF_000691845.1 Merops nubicus | reverse complement strand
GAAGAGAAGAGGCTATTAACATCCTGAAATTCCCGCTGTTCGGCTCTCCCTGTCCCCTCTCTGAACTCAGGAATGGCATGTATTAACCCCTTCAGGGCCTCCCCTGCACCGCACACATCCAAAGAAGGGACACTTCTTTTGGGCCTGGTAGACATGTGCAGTATGTCCAGCTCTTATTGACAGCGGCGGCGCACGGCTTTCAAAGGCACGACACGGCCCACACTGGAGGCCCAGCGCGGGGTTAACATCTTTCCTGGAGGCTTTTTCAGTGCTCTAGATGAGCATTGACTTAAATACGAGAGTTCACTGGTCAGCTTGACCTTGAATTCTCTTGCAAAGACAGGAACAAGTTGACATACTGTTCGTGTTTCCAGTGGCTGCAAAGTTCAGGGAATACAACGCAACTGCAGCTCACATGCCAGGAGCATCACTTACAGAAGAGAAGGGAAAGTTCATTTCCTACTTTTTAAATCCTGCAAGCAGGAGAAGTAACAAAACCAGAGGAGAGTCAGCAGGTAAAGCACAAAGGGCACAACAGCAGATATTGCAGAGGAAAGGTGCCATTCATAGTCGGGAACGTGTTATAATAAAATCCACAAGCAAAAGTCCACAGAGGACTGTTTGCATAGCAGCATTACAATATCTACATGTGTAAATAGAAGGAGCAGCCTTTAAATCCACGTTACAGCAGCGACTGTTGGGTCTTTCACCTGCAGCTGTGCTGCCTGAGGTATCCTGCCTGACTTGGTGCCTGCCCTTGTGTAGGACAGCACGGTCAGCCCTAGTCGAACATCACAGCGGAGGGAAACATCGTCCTGGCTCTGAGCAGGAGTTTTGTGTGCACAGCCCTGCAGAAGGGCAGCACAGCTAACTGGTCTCCAGCTCCTTCTTTCTCCCCTCTCTACATGGCTGGGGGTGCAGGTTGAGCACAGCAGCTCATTCCCAGTGAAAAGTGCATCTCTGCACCTCCAGCCCCTGTGACAAAATGGAAACTGGAGCCTTATGGAGCACACAGGGAGAGGGGAGCCTGAGAAGAAAACTCTGTGTCAGCTTTTCTAGGCTTTCTTTCAAATGGAGGCTGGCTTACTTGTAGCCTGGTAAGGCTGAAGGCAGAGCACACCCAGAGCACTCCTGCAGCCACAGATCTGTGGAGGCAGGAGCAGAAGCAGGAGCAGATGCTGGATCCTGGGTCATGGTCAGCCTCTCAGACAGCTTTTCTATTTGTTTATTGCTGTGCTTCAGAACACATGGAGTAAATCCACACACATTAAAAAAACCACACACTCCCCCTGTGGTTTGGTCCCATTTTTCATTTGGGCCTTAGTCATTCCTCTGCATTCTGGCAGAGAGTCATGCAGCAGGATCTCTCTACTCTATTGGCATAATGCTCACAGCTGTAATAAAAACATTTGTTCTCCTGTCTTCTCCCAGATCACTTGGGGTCTCCTTCTCCCACCGAGGAGCCTGTGTCATTCATTCCCTGGCTGCCACACATGGCTTAAGTATTGCAACCTTCAGTGCTAGACCAGAATAATATAAGAACCACAAAGAATCATTTATCTGGCATGACATATTTTACGCTCTTGTGTGAGTTTTCCTGAGGGACTTCTGAATGTCCTACTGGGTGACTGTAAAGACACCAAGGACTCAAAGTCATGGGTATCATCTTTATTACAAGCCCTGAGACACTCAGCACAAAGACAAAGCTGAGTCAATTTAACTTTTCTGAAATTAAGATACGATATTGTCTCACCAAAGTCCTTCCGAAGATCTCTTGAGGAGCAGAGTGGTTGGGAGCTGAAAGGATCCTAGCGCTGAAATTGATCTTAATCTTCTACTACTACAGAAATGTTTCTGTGCTTTAAAAATACACTCCCTATTTCTTACTTTCAGACTCCCTAATCTCAAATTAGCCTTCTGAGCAAAGGTCAGGAGTGCAGAAGTGCAGGTCTTATTGGTTCAATTAAAGGAAATAACAGAAAATCACACAGGCTATTGCAGAAATCTTTGTCAACAACTTCCTGAATACTGAGAAGCTGCTCAGGCATATGCTGTCTCTACAGCCAGATAATGCTGTTATTAGAAACACATTAGTGTGAGAAATTGAAATATATATATATATATTTTTATATATATATATGGGGCTAATAGATACACTCATCTCATAGCTTTCACAGTAAAACTCTGGGACTAGTGCTTCTGATTAACTATTAATACTGGTCATCTTGTTCCTTTTTTGGTGTGTTCACAACTTAGCCTTGCTTCTCTCTCTTTTTTTTTTTTCCAAAATGCTTGCACACAACAAAACTCTGATAACTACACTGGTAGCTGTTGTGCTCCTCAGTAATGCTGAAATGTTAAGTATAATGTACCAATAAATATTTTGGAGTTAGGGAACAGGCAGGTAAGTGGGGAAGGCACTTGGTGAGAACAGTGGATATAGTTGATAACCTTGGTGAAAACTGGGGCTAATGCATTTGTGTAAAGATCCTCTTTTAAATGAGATTTTCTTTCCTTCCTTGTTTTTTTTTTTTTGTTTGTGTCTTTGTGCCTGAACATTTGACCCTGGAGGAGTAGGATGGAAAGATTGTTTAAACAGCAGAGATTTGTTTATTTCAATTTTCTCCCTCTTTTTTCCCCTCTTTTCACTTCTCTTTACAGGTAAATCACTCGCAATATGGGAGAATCTCAGAAAGTTCAGAGGTTTGGGGCAGGAAACACCTCCCCTCCCCCTGAAGCTTGGATTCAGAGCTAAATTTATCTGAATGCTGTCATTTCCCTGCTTTTCCTTCTCTACCTCCTTTACTACATTCCTCTTTCTCCCTCCCCATTCCCAACCACCCGTATCTTATCCTTTCCTTGACCTGCAGCTCCCCCTCCCTAGCCTTCCAACACTCTAAAATGTCCAGAGGCTACAGCTGAAGGTGGTAGTTTCTCCTGTTTGTCTGGGGATTTGTTTTGCTTGCTTTTTTTAAATTTTTTTTTTTAATTCCTGGGCTGAACTACAGCGAGAAATGCTCTATAATCTTTTCCCCTCAAAGGCTGTCTCCATCGAGATGCTAAAGGCAGGTTTGCTGGCTCCTGAGATGAAAAGGCAGCAGTGGTGCCCAGCAGAGAAGTCCAGGCTTGCTCATGGCTTGCTGGGTGCAGTCCCCCGCCAGTGATGGAGGAAACGGCCCACGTAGGTACAGGCCAAAATTCCCAGCCTGCTGCTGCTTTCTCTGCCTCATTCTGCACATTTGCATCACTTTTCACTATCCTAAACAGGTCTGTCCTGGCAGGGAATGCACAGAGTACAACAAGATCCCTCTCTTTCCTCTTTTTTTTTTTTTTTTTGTAAATACTACAGTCTTGCATTGTGGCTATTCTAGTTTTTCACAGAAATGGCAGGCAGCCAAAGACTGGAGTCATTATTTGCAAACTCTAAAAATAGAGTCAAGATTTATAGGAAGAAAACAGATATGTCTTGTTATAAAACCATGAATAAGGACTGGCACGAACATAACAGTTTATTCTTTTTGGATATTGCTTATTGTAAATTGCACTCTATCTTTCTGGGAGATCCACTAGATAGTTAGTTACAGTACAGAAACATTTCCTTTACTTGAAAGTGCTGGAGAACTGCAGTTTATTTGTTGTAAAGAGTTGATTATTCAAAGGAAGTGATAAGAGATGAGGTAGCCCCTGGGAATTTTGTGCATTGTTGGGGCGGACAGTTTGTTTTAAAAAGAGTATTAGTGATCTTCTTCTGCAGGTCACTGCTGATAAAAATTACATTCAGCACGTCTCTCTGCCCAGCGTAAAGGCACCTCACGAGTTACACTCCTGGCTAATACTGCTTGTTATTATAAACTGTGAGCATCACATCCCTGATCTAACTCACATTAATAACACTCTGCACACTGCCTCCATCCTCATAGGCTCTGGTGGGGCAGCAACAAAGGGAAAAAAAAAAAAGAAAATAAAAACCAGAAAAAAAAAAAAAAGAGGAGATGGGAAGCACAGAGAAAGAGAGGGAGAGACTTTCACAAAGAGTTAAAAAGGCCTGATGAAATCCTTACAATGTACACCATATGGCTTGACATTTACCAGATTAGTTAAACATTTCTACTGGGGATAAATATTCCTGCACATCGATGTAAAGAAATTGCATGAGACAAGGGCACATACAGCATATTTATGCCATGGAGTAATCTTTTTTCTCTCTTTTTTTTTTTTTTCCCCCTCCTCCTCCCCTACCCTTTCTAGCAGAATTCAGGTTACTGAACATGTAAGGGCCCAGTCTGCTAAACAGAAATGAACCCCCACTCCTGAGCTGCTTGTCAGTGTAGCTGCAAACACGAGCGCCCTCCCAGCACCTCCCCAAACACACTCAAAAGTCTCACCCAAAAAAATTTTGAATGAGCAACCATGCTGTAAAAAAAAAAAAAACAAACACCCAAACCCACTCTACGGGGAGGCTAAAACATTAAAGTTTGTCAAAATCTATTTCAGGACTCGGGTTGCCTGTGGAGAGATGACTGTGATGGCTGCCAAACTGATTCAAGGCGGGTTGATGCAGAGGAGGTGACTGCTGGTGCCCATGTCTGGTGTAGACTGCTCTGCTCCTTGGTGAACAGCCCTAAAGCCATAGATTTCATTTGATCTTTGCAAAGGCTAACATCTGTCTGCTGTCATTTTAGTAAGATTGATGACAGGCTGGGATAGGAGAGGAGGAGGGGGAGTGCAGGGGGAGGAAGGCTGGTCCCCGCAGCCCCGATGGCCGTGGCCAAGCCTGCCTGGAGTCGCCGGCCTGGACCCTCTGCTGGGCTGCAGTGGTGGTGGGGAGTCACCCCTGCACCACTCCAGCAGTCACTGTGCTGGGTGGTTACAGCAGACTGCAGGAACTCGGAGACATCAGGGCAGCATTTTGCACCTTATATATCTTAATAGATTACTCGCCTCACAAGCAACACAGAGCGAAATGTTATGACAACCATAAGAATGTCGTTTACTGTGGCTTAATGTGGCTGGGCAGTGCAGGGTAAAGCTATCAAAAAAATATTTATTTTTTTTTTAAAGTTTCCAAGAGAAACTAACCAATGTGGACATGCAGCTATTTTTATACAAAACCCTGACTTTTGGCAAACTCTTTCCAGGCTATAGAAGAAAATGCTTACTCTATTTATTAGCAGTAGTATCTCAGTGCCAAAGTGAAAAATCTTATACTTTCCCACTTGGAAGCTTTCTTGCAAACTGCTGTCTGAGCTGATGTAATCTGGGAATCTTCTATAAAGGACACATGTCCCAAATGGGGCAGCCAGTTGCTGGCTGTGACATGCAGCATGCCTGAGAAAAAAATAGCTTTCCTACTTGAGCAGGATGGAGTCCATGTATCTTTTTCCATGAATGAAGGAGTGAATGAATGACTATTGATGCTGAAATCTGATCTTACTGCAAAATCCTAGAGGTCTGGGCTTCATCGGGTGCACATGTGTACACAAGAGGGATCTTGGCACTTTTGGGGGAGAAATGCAGTGTGCTGGTGGAGAAATGCTTGCTGAAAGGGTTAATCCTCACGTGGATTGGGAAGTGAACCTGTGAATCTTAATCCCAATATCAGATTGGAAACCGTTGAGGCAAGGGCTGGAAGCAGACCCAGATTCTCTCTGGGAGCTGAAGGGGACATGGGTGCATAAGCCGGTAATTTTAACAAGCTGGAATTCAAAATATGCCTGACTTAAAACTCCAGGCTGGGATGTGTAGAGACTTGGAGGAAAGCTCAGCTCCAGCCCCTCCTGTTGAGATTTACAGTGCTGAGACTGATGCCATGTGGATTTTAGCCACACAGTGTCCCATCACTGGGGTGAATCCCATGATTCTACGATCACGATAAAATTATGATTTTTCACATCACATGAAATCACATGAAGGTGGGATTGCAGCTCTGGCCAGGAAAAAAAATGTAGTGTAGGGTATGAAAACAACCTGTACACTTCGTATTCTTGCTGGTCAGAGAATAGCAGAGACTTCCACCCAAACAGGAGGGCCGGCTTGGGCCCCACATGAACTTTGTGCTTGGGTGATCACGGGTGGCTGGATTGATAAAGAGTGAGCCAGAGAGATAAATACACGTACAGACAAAAATAAGAACAGATAATGGATTGGCATAAGTCGCAGTATATTTCCTCCTAGTGATGAAAGGCTAGGAGTGAGTTATAGATCTTTTCTCATGATAAGAACAGATATTTCTTTCCAAATCACTTATCTATAAGATACTGAGATATTATTTAGGTCTGCATTGGTATTAATCTGGCTCTTTGATTTTCCATCCCAGTCCCACAGCAGGTGAAAACAAGCTAAAAGTTTCATCTGCAGCTCCTGTGGATGAGGTATTAGTTTTTACAGTGGAGAGTGGAGAAGAAAGAGGACATCTTTAGTCCAATGTCCCAAGTAAAGGCAACATGGCTGTTTATGCATTACCAGAGTTTAAATCTTCATTTGTCCAGGTTCTTAATGTACAAGTAGAAGTTTGTGTTAAGTGTTACCAGCTCTAGGATATAATTAAGTTTTTTTTTTAAAAAAAAGAGGATGCTTGTATGAAGAAAACAACCCCACTTGACAAGGTTTGATGTGAGAAGAGCTTTCTCCCTTGGACTGCTCTGGAGATGTGCTCAGCCCTTTCATCCTCGCAGTCCAGGCTGTACAACACTGACATGTCTCAGAGAGCCAGGACACGGGTGTGAGGGTGGGGAACCGAGCCTTGAGAAGAGTTGTTGGGGGGGGAAAAGCAGCATGTTTTTGTCACCCAGGAAAGGCAAGAGCCAGAGAAATGCTTTCAGGTGGTTAGCAAAGCCTGTTTTTAGCGTTATTATTATTATTAACATCATCAATACTAATATTTTGTTTAGTACTGACATGTCTCAGAGAGCCAGGACACGAGTGTGAGAGTGGGGAACCGAGCCTTGAGAAGAGACATCGGGGGGAAAAGCAGAACGATTTTGTCACCCAGGAAAGGCGAGAGCCAGAGAAATGCTTTCAGGCCGTTAGCAAAGCCTGTTGTTGGCGTTATTATTATTATTATCATCAGCAATATTAATACTTTGTTTAGTCAAGGCCCTTTCCTCAAGGCGCCTCCCCTGTGCTGCCCCTGGGCTGCGGCTGCCGGAACCATCCGGAACCCACCAGAACCGGCCGGAACCAGCTCCCGCCTCCCCTCAGAGCCTCAAGCTCCCCTCAGAGCCTCGAGCTCCCCTCAGAGCCGCCTCCACCCCAGGGCAGGAGGGAGAGGCACAGGGCGGGAATGGCCACGGGGCTGGGCCCAGGGCTGAGCAGCCTCATGTGTCCTGTCCTCACCTTCTGCAGTCGCAGCTGGAGCCTTTGCTGCCTCCGCTTTGGAACCCGAAGAGAGATCTTCACAGCGGTCAGTAAATCCAAGTGTTGTACTCGTCCTGTTTTATGAGATTTCCAGCAACACACGGCTTGGGAGATTTGTCACTCGGCGGATCAAACAGCTCTAAGGATGCAGCAGACTTAGGCTGAGGCGGGGGGGAAAGAAGTCAACTCTCTCCATCTTGTTTAAATGAGCTTCAGGTTCAGTACATTAACGTGCTAATAAGGAAGTCTTGTGTTCCCACACTGTTCTTAAAGGCATTCTCACACTGCTGACCTGACCTCTTTAATCCTGGCTTTCCTGAAGGAAAAGCTGATCCATCAGGCCTCCTGTATCTAAAATGGGATGAAAGGAAGCAACGGACCTATTTCTACACTGGTGTTTCTCAGGTACCTCAAGCAGCCTTGTTCTTTTTGTATTCATCTCTCATTTCCCTGGGAAGAGACAAAAAAAAAAAGGAAAGGAAAAAAAAAACCCTAGATGTGAGGGCTCAAATCACTGAAGATGAGAAACAGCAAAAGGAAATAAAGAGGTCATACACCTAAGTTAGCTTATGATTAAAAAGAAATTAGTGGGGCTATTTTTAATTTGTTTAAATATATTACTTTCTATTAAGAAGGTCTTTATATTTCACTAAGTATGAGATGAAGTGTGTCACCAGAGGAAGATTTTTCAGTTTTAGTCTCTTTTCTCTTAAACAATTAGAAGTCAAAGAAAGTCCAATGAAGTCACAAATGTGAAACCAGCAGAAAAATCAGTAAAGTGGGGCTTTTCTTCTACAATTAAGCATGGTCACCTTCCAATGGGGCCAGTTTGCAAGAATTCAGAGAAGAAAAACATTAGCAGTGCATAACGGGTACATTGTGGGTAGACCTGTGGTACCACATAACCCCCCAAATATTCAGCCTTAGAATGCTGTGAAGACTTGAGGAACAAAACATTGAATCCCTATGCTCAGACTCAGCCCAAGGAGCTGGTGGGAGCCTTCTCGGGGGCTGAAGTGCATCTTGGATCCAAATTGTGCTGCCAGGACTTACGTCTTTTCCTGTTAAATCTGCTAGGCTATGGGTATTTTCAGGCTGCAGCTGACAGAAATTAGAAAGGATACTTGTAAACGAAGTTTTGTGATGCCAGAAGTCTCTGATGGAGCTTTTTAAATCAGTGCACAGTCTAAACGGTGATCCAACTGCTCTAGGGCTTTCTGTGAGAGTGCTTGGTTTTCCATTTTTCCTCTGTATTTTCACTTCTGGAATATCTCTTTTGTTAACTGGAATGCCTTAAGAGTAAACATACCAATTGGGTTAGTCTCCACAAACCTGTGAGGCTATGAGGGAAACCCACGGTAATGTTTAAAAAAAAAATAATAGACTGTTTGGTTAGGAATTTGTCACATAACTCTGAAACAACGTAAACACCCTCAGCTTCTTGTTTCCTTGCCAGCTGGAAAGTCAGGCCAGAATCACTGAACATTTCACCAAGTCTTGCTAACCTTCTGAGCGGAGTTGTGAGAAATTGTTCTTGACATCACATGAGCTGGGGCACAAGGCAGGACTAATGTGATATTTGCTGTCGAAGGTTTCCTAGGAAACATGCTCCTTAGAGCACTGGGCCCTCCCTGCCACCCTGCCCACACCCTCCAGCCTCACCCCTTCCCACTGGTTCTGTGGAGGGCAGCGATGTCCCCTCTGACCTGTGGGCACCCTCGGTGCAGACCTGCTGCTGCAGCACAGCCCTTCCCAGCAGCACCTACCTGAGCAGAGAGTGGCTGCAGGGGTTTGGAAGCTCACCCACCTCATTGCCCTTTTTTTTTTTTTTTTTTTTCCCCTTTCTCTCCCTTTTTTCTTTTCCCCCCATCACTCTGCAGTGGGAGAGGTGAGAGAAGCTAGGCTACAACCCGCAAGACTGGAGAGCAGAAAGTTTGAGCCTTCACAGCAATCTTCACCTTTCCTGCCAAAGGGGAGCTGGTGGAAAAAGGTTAGGAAAAAACATAGATAAGTTAAAACTTCACTTGCCACAAAGCTCCTCTTGTTTTTGATGTAACCTGTAGGGATTTTTCAGCTGAATGGGATTCCCCAATTCACTCCCCCCAATTTCATCTGGTGGCTGTTGAGACTGTCCTTGACATCAGACCCACATAAATGATTCCTGTCATCGAGGCCAAACTTTTCAGCTCAGCCACTGGGAGCAGCAGGATAGTTCCCATTGAGGACGAGATGAATGGAGTCAGTTCACACATGTTAAATGCAAATCTTTAGATGGAAACTCATGGTCAGCTTTTTCCAATGCTATTTTCAGAACCTCCACAAAAGACTGTGCTGTGATTATATGTATTCATGATATGTATATCATGTATTCAGCTCAAACAATATTTGAATGATGCATTTAGAATTCTTCCTAAAAAAAGGACCATGCTTCTGTAAACTGCATCATATTTGTAAAAGCAGGGGAAAAAAAAAAAACAACCCAGCTTGCTTTTCCTTTCTTTCTCTCTTTCTTTTTAATACATCATTTGATAAGACTGTAAGAATTGGTGTTAATGCTACATTACACACAGACACACTTCTACATAATCATCTGCATTTGCATGTGTGCCATACATAAACAACCCTATGGAATCCCGACTCTTCATTGTTGAGTTTGTCTCCATGTATTTCAAAGCAAAGAAGCCCTGGGTGTCAAACAGTTGGTTTGTTTTGTTTGTTGTTTTTTTTTTCACTTTCCTTCACTGAGATGTACAACAAATACAGCCAATAAAATAAAGCGTTGGGGGGCTTGTGTGGTTTTTTTTTGGTTTTGGGTTATTTCTTACCTTTTCCTCCCTTGGCTATTCATAACTACCTATTTTCCTTCTTGTCTCCTCCACTGATTTTTTTTTTTTGACTCTGTCATTAAGTGTCCTTTGTGTTGCAAATATTGATTTCCCCAACCCCTTGAAGGCCGAGAGTGTCACCTCCATGATGCTCCCTGCAGCCACTGACTTGGAAAACAGGAGAACTAAGGTTGCTACAGCCAGACATTGGTTTCCCACATGGTAGGCAAGAACACAAGTAGCCTTAAGCCACTGGACCGTCTGATTCATTTATCTCTGTGCTGCCATTCACTTCACCTTACTGCGTGTTTGTGTAGTGAAGCTGTTTGGCCAACATGCCCTATGGGCCTTGTTTTAGTAATGAAAGTGCAGAGGGTGGAAGAGAAATTTTATTTGGGATTGTGTAGCTGTATCTTCAGTTTCTGATGGCTTCCAAAAAATCAGGCTGGCTTTTTTGGTGGGCTTTCAGATTCAGAAGAGCAGCATCTGCTGGGCCCTGCAAAGCCAGCAGGATTTCACCTCTGTAAATCTAGGCAGAATTTGGATCTTAGTGGCCAGCAAACAAATGCCAATAATAGCCTTTTCTTTCTCTTCAGACCCAGAAAAGTTTCTTCCAAGCATTAAGACCGTAGGATAGATGATGTCAGTCAGCTTCAGAGAAACAGCAGCAGCTCAGCTGAGAATCTGCGTGTGAGCCTCAGGTCTGTACCAGTCTTACAGCTCAGCACTTTTATTGCAGAGTCATGCTTTCCCTGTGTGGAAGCGATGGGGGGTTTGCAAATCAGCCTCTACCTGTGAGACACCACCATGAAACCACAGTGCTCACAGGAAGCAGAATTTTTCTAGATTATGATAGAATACCCAATAGGTAAGACTCTGGTGGGTGACCCAGACAATTAATTCCTTTTCAAAGCACTTTAGGAATGTCAGTCCTCATGGCACCATGTCTAATATATGCCAGGGGATATTGTTATCCCCATTGCCAGCTGAGGAAGGGAGGAAAGGAGATTACAAAACCACAGCTTGAGTTATTGTTGGAGGCAGGACCAGAACTCGGGGTTTCCTGAACAGATTACCACCCTTCACTTCTCCCTCTGCTGGTATAATTAGTGGTGTCCTGGACCTCTCCTATTCCCATGCAACAACACATTCGAACACATTTTTCTTTGAAATTATCTGTCTTGAGGTAATTTCTGTTGTGCACTCCTGGCTATTAACGATCTGTTGTCTACAGTGAGATGCTCACTATTACACTGTACATCACGAACAGATGTTCAGCAGTGTCCATTTCTGACTATTGATTTGTTCTCTGGATTTCTGAAACTTGGTACCTGTAAAACCACGTTGGGAGCCACGTCTTGGGGGAAAAAAAAAAAAAGCAATCTTTGGGGCTCAATTCTTTTTCTTCTCAGCTGCTAGCCATTCCGTTGGCTGTCTTACATCCTTGAGATGAACTTAGTGCAGTCCTCATTGACCTAGCAAGCCATTTTTCCCCTGATGACAAGCTGGGATCACATCTTGTAATGACTGCTGCAAGATTGTCTTGTTAGGGAAAGGGCTAAGGTGGGATCGTCTTTAATGACAATGAAAGCACCTCATAAAATCCAATTCCTCAGTTTTACAGGCATGGCTTTAGAATTTTAGCCCATGCAGACTTAGTAAATCAGTCAGTCAAAAATTATATCGGTTGAAGTATAATGTTCATGGCAGTCCAAAAACCTGAACATGTAGGTGATTTGGAGGGCATTTTGTTAACTCTTTAATTGGTCGTTTGAGTGCTGGAGGCAGTAGCTAATTGCCTGTAGGTCAGAGTAGTCCTAGAGCTTAGGTAAATGTATATTGTCATATGTCACATTTTCATATGGCTCCTTTGCACACGTTGGTAAAAATGATTGCTGCATAATTAAAATTAAGACAAGGTGGGAAAAGCGATTCAATTAAACCCCTGAAGCCATTGCACAAATTATCTGAAGTACCAAAAACTAATGAATAGTTAAAACTAGTTTTATCTTTTTGCTCTTCATTTTTGAATCCTGAGGGTATTAAAATGGCTGGAGTCTCTCTTGAAGTTCTCAGAGGTAAGGTTTTGGGTGGGCAGTGCAAGTGTGAGTCAGCGCTGAGGAATCCAAGCCTCTTAAAATCCCAGCACACAGAAACTTTGTTGCCTAGTTGTTTTGAGTTGAAAATAACCAGACCTTAGGCACAAGAGACCTTTTGGTTTCTCCACCAGCCCCGAATTATTTTGAAAACATCTGCAATATTTCACTCTGCATGCAGCAGGTATTATATACCAGGGAGGGTGATGACAGTAAAAATAAATGAGATATGTTGTAACCAAAACATCCCAAGTTTTACATCATACCTTTCACAGCCCTAGCAAGCATCCTGTGCTTTGACTTGAAGGTTAAAGGCATGTGGTAGTTTTACAAATGTCTATTAGCATTAACAAATATGTTCCATTATTAGACAGTGTGCCACTGCCCCAACCTCCTGGTGCAAGAGGTGAGTTAATGTGGCTTATAAAATATAAGAGTGCCGCAGGCACAACTATGGAAATAAGAGCCCTGGCCAAGCAGGAGGTCTCATTACGTTTGGTGGGACAACTTACCAGAGGCCTGAACAGGAGTATAAAAGCTGCCTCCCAGCTAAGGCTTTTTATGGTTCCTGTCCTTTCCCAGAGCAATACAACTTTAGGCAGTTTAGAGCAACAAGGTCTGCGCCTCTGGATGCAAATTCTGGCTGAGTTTAAAATCAGAGGTGAATGAGGGAATTAAGATACATATGTTTGTGCTGTCCTGCACTTATAGTGGAATTCTTTGAGGGTTGAAAGTAGCTGGGCACTTTGGAGTTGTGCTCTTGTACAGCTGGGTTATTTTTCATGGTTCTTTGCTGCTAGCTGTAAACCTCCATTTCTGGGAAACAAAATATTTCTTGGCCAGGGCTGCCAGGATTGTGAGCATGGGCACAGAGAGGACTCAATACACCAAAACTGCACAAACAGCACACCTTACAAGGAAATAAAAACATCTTGCTGATCTTCCTTAAAACAGATACTCTTCAGGAAGATTTTTAAAACATACCCTAGTAGAGACCATTTGCAGCCATCTAGGTAAAGGTGTCTACAGGCATTGCCCCTTGCAAGGGTGGTGTGGACATGTAGTCTAGATGAAGAACACAATAGTGTCTTTTTATGCTTCCACCTCTTTGAATGTTTTTCTTGCTCTGTGATTGAAAGTAGCAGTTATAAAAGCTATTCTTATCCAAAACTCAATCAGAAACCTCAAGTAGGAACTATTTTATTATCACAGATAGCATATTCATCTAAGAACTGGCTTTATCAAGCCAAGAAAACCCCTGCTGAGGATCAGGATGATTCAGGGAATTGTAGGTTAGGAAAACATGTCGACGTCAACTCACTGGATGAGTCCTTCATCAATGGGTAAAGCTTCTGTAGGTAGAAAAAATAAACTTTCCTGAAGATTTCTGTGATTTCTGAATCCCAACAGATGTGGAGAGCAGAGCAGAGAAAAAAGGAGCAAACTGAAACACAGAAGGTGTTCAAGTCACATGAGGTCACTTTCCCATGCTTCCTAGTGGAAAAGCAAACAGCCAAACACTGTCAGGAGTGTCCTAAAAAGTCAAAATTGTTAACTGGCAGACATCTCTCCTGGTGTTGCTGTTTCCTTCAGGCTTTTTTGGTGTGTGTTCAGCATAGACTGATGGTAATCAGAGACAAAATTTCCACTGTTTCTTACCTGTGATTCAAGAAAAACACTGCTAGTGTGATTAAAGAGTGTTTTTCTGTAGCCTTTTCTGCACAGCCTTGGCCTGGGACCACCCAAATGCCAGCTAAATTAGTACTGGTGACCAGTCCAGGTTTTCCTGCCACTACAAGGCAGAAGCCACAGTTTAGTCACTTATAAATGCATATGGGGATTTCAGAAGACTACCAACAAAAACCAGATTACAGTATAGGCTGTTGTGGATTGCACTGAGAGAGCTGAAGCTCCTGCTCTGCGTTTGGAATGTGGAAATAACTCAAGAGGGTTGGGGATGCCTTTGTAGATTCCATATATATATATACACACACACATGTATATAATATTGTATTACTTTTATATACATGTATATGGTGATCCCATGCAAAACTAATGAGACAAAGTTGTTAAAAGGTGTTATGTGACAATTTTTCCTCTGTGTATAGAGAGCAATTCAAAGTCACAGCACCAAATTAATCTTCCAAAAGTCCCTCATTTCATTGACTAGGGAAGGCTTGGACCAGTGCCCTATATTTAGTACAAAAAATACATATTTTAAGATGTTTTAAACCAATATTTTGATTTGTTAGTATAGACTTTGTCAAAGAAAAATCCTAGCTGTTGCCACCAGCCAGGTCCACTCACGTCAGACCCAAGCACAGACAAAGAGTTGAAAAGTTTGATTGAGGATGCAATTGGTAGTGCTGGTGGGGTGCTAGGAGCACAGCCCCTGCCTGCTCCACTCTGTGGAGAAGACCTACACAATGATCAATGCAGTGGATCAGAGAGGAATGTATTAGGGCTTTGGAGAAATTGCTTTCAAAGCCTCTGGAGTAATGAAGACAGTGGGAGAGACTTTCTACAGACTTCCTGGAAATGCCCTGTGAGTCATTGATAGGTCCCCCTGGGGACTGAAGGAGCCAGCAGGAGGGTGGTTAACAGCCTATTAAATTCAGTAGGCTGTGTTGTGGTGGTGAGTGGTGGGACCATGGCATTTCCATGTGCTCTCACTAGCTACCACCAGAAGGGCCTGCACGTTGTACTTCCTAAAGTTTTTGGTTGGTTCTTTTCTAGTAAAATAAATCAGAGCTGATATGATAGCACTATGCAAATAAATACCTTGCAATGTTGCAATATTTTTGGTGGCTCACATTTAGCCTTAATAACCCAAAGGATGGAGGCTAACATATGTCATGGGTGGAGTCTGGACCAACAGGCATCCTTGTGTCTATTTACATATGACAAATTTCTTCAGTCAGATGCAGGCCAGGCTGAATTTAGCCATCTTGGCCTTGATATTATCCATGTGGCTAAAATTGCCAGTCCATTTACCCTGGAAATCATTACAGTGGTGCACTGCCAAACGCACAGTTGTACTGTTCCTTTGCTTCATGCTGTTGTGTTCTGAGTTAAATGTACCTTGGAGTCTTAAGCAAGTCTAGATTGAGTGTTTTTTTGTTTAAAAGAAATTATTGGTGTGGTGGGAGAACTTTTAGTGTTCTTTTAGAAACTACCAACAATTTTTGTCATTTACTTCTAGCTTAGGTACTTATGACTTGAAAGATAAAAAGGAAGTAAAAGGGCTTACATAAGAATTCAGATGATGGGTCACTGGAATTTATAGTGGGAAGCCTGCTTGAGCAAAGGCTACAGCAGGAGCCAGAGTAGGAGCCAGAAAATCCTAGTTTTTTTTTTTTCTACACACAATCAGAGATCAGTGACTCATCCAAGTTTGTGAACCATAAAAAGAGCACACTATTTAGACTTTATATAGATGCTGGAGATAAGTCTACTGATGATGTGGACATGAAGATCCTCCTGTCTCTACCTACAACAATAACTGTTTGGTTGGAAATACCTTTAGAGAGACTTTGCTATACTAAACCAACCTGTCTTTTGTCATCTGAGTGCTGGGGCCATCCGGGCTGGGAATTGAGCAAGTCCCTCATTAAAGGATGGACCTGCCATGAAGAGCAGCCCTCTGGGGCACCTCTTCTTCTGGAAAGCTATGAGGAACTGCATGTTTGAGAGGCATCCCAAGCTAGGGAGGAGATGTTTGTTTTCCAGTTAGTTCTTGTTGAAGGAACAGACCTAAAAGAATGAGCCCTCCATTAAGAAAACTACTGTAAATGACAAATTTGTCCTCAAAGCAGAGAGATTTTGTTAGAGTCCCCCATTCTGCAATAAGAGTTTTATCGTTTCATAAGGAGATAGTCTTATGTCTCCATGGGGAAAAATTCCTCTCTCTATGCAGTACCTTTTGGGTAGGATAAGGGAAACAATTGCAAGGATTAAAGGGTAAGAGCTCTCATGAAGGAAACAGGATCAGCCCTCTCTGGAAACCAGCACTGCCTGGCAGGGAGAAACTGTTCTCCTCCTACAAACCACACATTGCACTGTGCACTTGCAAGGCAAAGGCTGAGCAGAATATATACCTATATCTTAGTCAATAAAACCTGAACAGGGGGAAGATAAATTATGTCCTTTCTTGTTTGTTTTGCAGAAAAGAACACAGGCTTGCTGGCACCAAGAGAAACTTCTTTTTTTTTTTTTGGCTTTCACTGTCATTTTTCCTGTGTGGAAAGGGGGAGACATTCTGGCTGTAGTTGCATCTGTTTTCACTATTACCCAGAACAAAAATTACATTTTTCCAAGTGAACTTAAGGTCCAAGGGCCAACTTAGTTTCCTTCAATAATTCCTGAATCTTTCTCACATGATCAGCTCTTCTTTCGATGAACATGAGAAGGAAACCAGGAGGGGCAGTGCAGTTGTCCAAAGCAAAACCTCTAGGCTCTTTCCTGAAAGTCTCACAAATTTGCTGCAAGCTGTGTCTTTATTACAACACTGAATTATAAAAGCAGGGATAATGTGATCAGTGTGCAATGTGCTTGTGCTCTCAAGTGACTCTAGATAACTGGTCTGTGACATGCTGCTTGCTTTGGAAGCCTGAAATCCTCTGTTAAGAGTAAGACTGGTGGTAGCTTGCAAACCAAAATAATAATCCCACTGCTGTCATGCATAGATTATCATAGAATCAGAGTAACAGAAAAGACCTTTCAGATTATTGATTCCAACCAAGATTCAGCCTTGGGTCAAAGGAACGGACAGCCAGGGAACATTTGGCCAAGTCTGTTTGAAACCTTCCAAAGGAGACCTGAAATACAATGTACTTTTTCACCCCATTTTCTTCCTAATCTTTGTCTTCCATTTCCCAACATCACAGCATTTTTTTAGCCTCCTTTTCCCCTCTATCTGGCATTCTCCTCCTTCCTCTTTCCTTGCAGCCCACCAGTGTTTGCTGCTCGTTGAGCTGCCCCTTGGTAGATAGAGCATCAACCTCTCTGCACAACCTGGGCCAGTGTTTCACCACCTTTAATGTAAAAAAATTCCTCCCTATATCTAGCCTAACTCTACCTTCTTTTAGTTCAAAACCATTGCCCCTCATCCTATCTCAACTGGGTTTTGTTTTTATCTTTGCTGGCTGAAGGTGAATATCTGCCATTTGAGCAATAATACTGCTTTGTTCCAGCTGGACACTTGGTATTGTTTGTTTCTGAAGTGAAACACAGTACACACTCTTCCACCCAAATGTGAGTGTTCTTTCTAAAATATTCTTTCTGGGAGTAAACATCCCAGTAACAGTCATTGCTGGACTGTTTGGAGTAGACAAACACAAAAGGGTTGCAAATGTAGCTAAAGATGGAAATCCAAAGAAATATTCTCAGCAATGTTTGGCACTGTTTGCTCACCTTGTGAATATACATCCTGTTCCTCTTCTTAAAAGATTTTATTTTTCTACTGTACCTAGGTGAGCTGGTATTTCTTCTGCTCAACCTGTCTCTTAACTTACATTTCCAACAGTGGCAGCATGATACTTATAGAAATGACATTATATCATTCTCTAAAATACCCATCCTGAAAGGCAAAATCTGCAGAAATTATAAGACTAAGAGGCCTCCTTTGAGAGGCAGAAACTATTTTAACTCGTTATTTTTAGAGCTCTGCAAATCACATATTTTTCTCTTCACTTGCAATTCAAAAAAAAAAAAATTGGAAATTGTAATAAGTTTAAAAAAAAGAATCTTTCACAACTTTTTTCTATAAAATGAAAAGTTGAAATGTGTCATTTGTGGGCAAATGAGATGTTTCACTTTAATGTCAACTTTTTTAAAAAAATTCCTTTTCTTAGAAAAAAATAAAGCACAGAATGGTTCTATTGTGGATGGGGGTCCTTGGTCAGGACACCTGTCCTGGAGTGTGACTAGTGACACAGATACAAGAACAACTGAACCTTTCTGTAGTTGGCTGATCCACCATGAACATGGGTAACCACATGCCTGTGAGTCTGCAGACTTTGCTCCCACCTCCCCAAGCATCCCAAGCTGTGCAAAATTAAGCAAAGAGGTGGAATGATCTGGAATATTTCAGAGGAATAACGCTGAGATCTCCTGTGGTTGCCAGCAGAATCACTGTCCCTGGAGGTGTTCAAAACATGTGCAGACATGGTACTTTGGGACAACTCATAGTAGAGTTGGGTTGATGGTTGGACTTGATGATCTTAGAGGTCTTTTCCAACCTTAACAACTCTATGACGATTCTCTAAGTCACTTGGCAGGGATGGGAAGCTGCTAGTAGTGTGACAAGCTGGTTGGGGACCTCCCCCATGCATCCCCTGGGGAGGTGGTAGATCACCCACCTACGGGGCACCCCTGGCAGGATGTTGTCCTCACTTCCTTCCCGTGTTCTGCCCACCAGTGCATGGCTAAGTCACAGGAACAGCTCTTTTCAATGGGGAGATGGTGCTGTAGGCACAGCAAACACTGATTTAATTTTTATAGGGGTTATGAAGAGGGTCCTGCCTGGCAATAATTGGCCACAGAAAACTGGTGTGGCAGGGCAGAGGTGGATAAAGAAATGGGTAATGGCAGTGCAATAATTGCACCTGGATTAAGGAGAAACCAGCATCCAACACAGCACAAAATAAAACTGCCAGGGTTTGCTTTGGGTAATGCAGGTTTATAAACAGGAATCCAGCTCACTGGGTATGGGTCTGGGGAATGAAAACAAGTGCAGGAGTTTCTCTGTCGTGGCTGAGCAGAGGGGCTGCAGCACCACAGGCAAACGCTGCCCTCTCTGCCCTTTTCACGCCCTGCTGCGCTGCAGCTCCTCGTGCCACCATCCCTGGCAGAGTGTGCCCAGGGAGATGGAGAGTCAGCCTGGGCACGGGAGCCCTTGGCACTGCCAAGTGTTTCTGGAGCTGTGAATGCCTGGCTGCCCCTTCCTGCCCTTCCCACTCAGGCTTGTCGCTTTGTGAACCTTCTCATTTGTACCTGAGCCCAGCAGGGGCTGAGCCTGCTTGCAGCTGGCCATTGCTCCAGGGCTGGCACTTCAGGCACAGCCTGGCCATGGCAGGTCTCTAACGCTGGCACCACTGCTGGCTGTTTTAAAGCCTGGCTTTAAAACATCTGTGCCTCTGGGACCACTGTGCTCTACAGCACTGTGGCCACTGTGGGTGTGACAGGTATAAGGAAGGTGTAGCAGAACGGATTTGGGTCTGGCTTTTCACTTTTAGTTTTGTTTGGGAGGTGTCTTGGAGGTAAAGGGGACTGGAGGTTCCTGGGTGAGATTGCCACCAGCAGATTCAGTGCCTCCATGACATTGCAGGTATTGACAGCAGTGAAAGCTGCTTTTGGGCAACGGGGGAAGGTGTTTACAGCATGAAGAAGAGGTTTAGGAGGTCTGGAGAAGTTTAGATGACCTGTGTGGATTGACATGATATTCTGTGAGAAGAAATTGTGTTTCTTAGGGGCTTTATGGGTCACCAGTTCACTAGGCTCCTAAAAGATCCCCGAAAAGATAGGGACTGTGACTTGTGGAGCATGCTCAGAAAGTGCCTTCCCTTGCCAGACCCTCTGCTCACAAGCACACGTCCCAGAAGATGCAGTCCTGTTTCCAGCTCAGGAAATGAATGCTTCAGTATTTGTTGTCAGTTAAGAATAGCACTGCTTCCATTTCCTGTCCTTTCTTCTTTCTTCCTTTTATTTTTTGTTGGTTTGCTTAGGTTTGGTTTGGTGGTTTTTTTGTTTGTTTGTTTGCTTTTTTTTAAAAAAAAAATGAGAAAAGATCTCAGTAGCAGAAACTTGTTTTTCAGACACCTCACTTCCAAAACTTTTTCCTTGGAGTGATTCAGCCTGCAATTTAAGAGTTTTTATTTAATTATGTTTTTAAACTTCCCTCTCTTAATTACTTTTATTTTTTTTTTATTAACACCTAAATATGCTACTATTTGGAGCACAAACAGACAGAGATTACAATTAACAGAGTAATTACACTCTTTTTGTCGGTGTAACCTCATGGTACAGAAAGTATTACAAATCCATTTTAAAACATATTAAATGTTCGTATTAATGAGGATAATAGAGAACAAGTACCAGCAAACTAAATATTGTTAATGATTTTGAGCTATTAAATTCATTACCATTTCCTTTCATAATAAAGTGGTTACTTGCTAATTAGACCTTTTTTAACTCGTCATTATTGAATTCATTACATTGTGTGCAGTTAACCCTTAAAGAGCTGCCTGGGTATACAGATGCAATTAAAAAATCATTTCAAGAGCCGATGAAGGCGAGACGCCGTTTGCAATCCCACTTGTGTTTTTGACAGCAGCTCCATGTACTTTTCTTCTGGTACATTTTCTTGACACATCATGCCTAGCAGCTTCTTAGCTGTCACAGCAGCTTCAGCAGCATGCACGCTGGAAACATGCTGTATTCATTACATTTAATAGCGTTTAATGTTGAAACTAAAGTAGAACCCACTTGTTTGGCCAGGGAAAAAAAAAAATATCCATCAGCACACTAAATGGTCGACGTCAACAAGCTGCTCTTCTCCGAGTAAAGTCTGCTGAGAGTTGGGATGATTTACCTTTTCCTCCTACAGAGATGGATACACTTGTGCCTCGCTGGGTATCTGGTCTTTCTCTGCAACTCTGGACAGAAATCTTACCCCTGCTAAAGTTCATGTCAACATTTCTCTTGATTTCAAGGTGCCCCTGAACTCATCTCTCTGAGGGTTTGCTCCCCTTTTGGGGAGGGATGTGTGCCACCATACATATATCTTATCCTACGTGTCTGACTGCTGGAGCAGGCACTCCTGGCGACTCAAAGGGCCTCTTTGCTTCTTCCTTCTCCTTCCAGTGAGTCGACACCACCCAGGAGTCACGTTCCTGGGGCAGGAAAGGCGCCGGGACACTTACTGCTACGGGAAGCGGGGCTGATGGACACCCTGCCAGCCCAGTAGGTACCAGATTAGATGTGGGTGCACTGCGTGGCTCTGGAGGGACAGCCCCAGGCTGTTGTTCAGCCCAGGCCATCTCCTCCC
>NW_008614812.1:7351-7603 GCF_000691845.1 Merops nubicus | reverse complement strand
CGTGTGGCCATGGCTCAGCCCCGCCGAGGGGCAGAGGAGGGGGGGAAATACCCTTTCTGGAAGTGCCTCAGCCCCCGGCCTCTGAGGAGCACAACGCCACTGCCAAGCAGGATGCCGGAGAAGGCCAGCACGGCCAGCACAGCCGCCAAGACCACGCTGCTGCTCCCTGCGGAGACCCGGTCGGCGTTGGGACAGACACCTCCAGGCCAGGGGCAGCCCCTGGGGATGGAGCAGTACCGACCGGCACCAGAG
>NW_008614812.1:6891-7159 GCF_000691845.1 Merops nubicus | reverse complement strand
TTACACACCTGAGATGAGGGCGGGAAGCATCAAGGTGGTGGAGACAGCCCAGGGGCCGGGACTGCAGCCCAGGCCCCACGGCTGCTCTGGGCGAGGACGATCCCACAGCATACCCCGTGGTTGTTGCACTTGGCTGAGCAGTTCTTGTTGCCGTAGACCAGAAGGTTCTGGCAGCGCCCAGCGTAGCAGACCTGGGGGCAGGCAAGGAGGCTTGGAGGCTGCCGCAGAGCCCCACAGCCGGGCGTCCCACCACCACCCCCGCCCCAGC
>NW_008614812.1:0-6645 GCF_000691845.1 Merops nubicus | reverse complement strand
GCATAGGGCCAGGGAGCCTTCGCCTGGCCCTGTGGTGCTGTCACTGGACATGGATACCAGCCCCACCCACCCCTCCTACCCAGCTCCTTACTTGGGGCTGCAGGGCTGTTTCCCATACTCGGTGAGGCAGTGGAGGTGAAGGTGTTGCTCGCTGTTGTGCTTAAAGCAGACATCAGGAGCCACCTGGGCCTCTGCAGGACACATATGGAAAGGATCACACGGAGCCAGAGCCTGCAGCAAGCTGGAGATGCTCGCACCAGTGTCCACACTTAGGTCCCCAGCTAGGGGTGCAAGAGGGGGCTACAGCTGAGCAACGCCCCGGCCTGAGGAGACAGGGCTCCAGGCACGTCACTCAGAATGTGGGATGAGGAGGGTGGGCAGGGTGGGGGTGATGTTACCTGCGCCCCAGAGCGTGCGGCACTGCTCGTCATGTGAGGGGCAGGCCCCGTTGTAGCAGTAGCCATTGCCGTTCTGGCAGGAGATGCCATTCTCCTGGAAGACATCTTCTGGGCACTCGGCACTGAAACCAGTGCAGTGCTCAGGCAGGTCGCAGTCGTTCTTGCTGGCCCGGCAGAGCGCACCAGCAGCCTTCACCTGCACAGGACAGGGGATGTCAGCCCTGCCACGGTGTTCTCACGTCTCCAGATCCACACAGGCACCACTGCCCAGCAGCACCCTGGTCCTCAAGACATCTCCCAGCACCCCCCAGATCCAGACACAGCAGCTTGTGCCGCTCAGGCACAAAGACATTTGCTAATGACAGAACTACTGCACAAGACAGAGACACCATCAGGCCTCAGACTTGGTCATCCTGTAGTTAAGTCTCTCCCTGAGGGCAACACCCTGTGCTCTGTCCTTAGTCTGGACTTGCCCTGGGGTCCTCGTCCAGCCCTGTCTCTTCACATCAAGGCATTTCTTCTGTCTGTATGCAGGAACTGAGGCATGTAACTTAATTCTCTTGCACAAATGAAGCAGAAGTTGTAGGCTGGTTTCCCAAATCAGGAATGGACCACACTCGTGACCTCTTCTGAACAGCACCCAGTTCTTCAACAGATTTCATCCTGCACCTAACCTAACAGCACCAGGGGACCTGGGCTCCAGAATGCCAGAAATGGAGGCTGCTTCATCCTCCCAACCACTTCTCACCTGCGATGCTGACTGTCCATGTATTGCATCGTATGAAAAGCATGAGGCCCACCCAAACCACTGGGTGCATTTGGCTCTGGGCAGGCTGCTACAGAGGTCCTTCAGGCTTTCCAGCAAGATACAGACACACCAGGAAGCTCTGGAGGAGCCTGCGGCAGGACCGTGCACCCACCAGCTCCCTCCCCTGCCAAGCTGGTGCCCCAGCAGTGGCAAGTACCTTGCAGTCCTGGCAGCAGTCCCCCCGGGCGCACTCGGCTCCCTCTCGCAACTGGCAAGTTGTGGCATTGCAGCAGTGGTCAGAGCACTCCTGTAAGACAGGGGGGGATGGAGCCCTCTCAAAAGCCCCCGGCAAGACCTTCTCCTTCCTTTCTAGAGGCATCCAGTTGCCATGTCACCAGGTGCCAATGGCTCATGGACTGAACCATGGAGAAAAACTACAGCACTATCCCAAGTATGAACCATTCCTGCCACCTCCTTGCCCCCATTACCAACACCAGTCCAGAGGACTAGAAGAGCTGTTTCAGAAGATGGAGCCTGCTCGGGCTCCCCGTTCTCTGGTAACATCCTTTGCACATCTCCAAGAAGGACAAAGCAAGAGGATTTCTGCACTCTCTGCATCAGAGGAGCATCCCTTTGGGTTCCAGAGCAAGGCTGTGACCCAGGGATTTATCCCAGAGACACCCCCTGGCTGCTTGTCTCAGCCCTCCCTGCTGCAACACAGTGATGGGCTGTTAGGGATGAGGAAAAGCTGAGCACTGCTCCTGAAAGGACAACATGCCATCTCCTTCCTGGATCAGCTCTTTGGATGGAGATGCTGGGGAGTGGTGGCCACCTTTCCTAGGTAGGCTCCTGCTAAAATCCCAGCCAGCTACATGAAGAGGGAGCACACATCCAAGTTAATGAATATCCTCCACAACTTATTTTTTTGGCAGAAGCATCGTGAAGATAAGGAAGAGGAGCCTTGGAAGGCACGATGGCCAGGGAAGAAGCTTGCACAACCTTTTCCAAGTCCGAATGGCAGGTCTCAGGTCCCTGCCACCCCCCCTCCTTCCCAGGGGGCCAGGAAGCTCCCTACCTCTGGCGTGCCGCAGTCGCACTGCTCTCCGCGTTCCACAAACTGGTTCCCGCACACCGGCCCCCCATACAGCTCCTCTCAGCAGGCAGCTGGTCCTGGGGTCCCCTAGGAACTGCCACATGTCCTGCTCGCTGCAGTGGCTGAAGAGCTTGGGGTAAACCAAGCTGAAGGGGCACAAAAACAGGCAGTGATGAGCAGGGACGACTGCCTGAGGGCCCTCACACCCAGCAGCCCAGGGAGAAGCTGAAGGGCCACCAACAGACTCAAAGGCGCCAACAGACCTTCGAAACATAGCTTCAAGTGGGGTGCTGACCCAGACCAAACCATCTCATGGGCCCCACCCCATCAGGATAGTGCTAGAGGGCACCTTGAAATACTTGCTGCCTGCAGATATTCCCCTTTCTCCTTCACTCACCCAACACTTGCTGCCATGACACATCCTCCATCAGCTTTGGGGACAGGACAGTGGCAGCCAGCAACATCATCATCATGAGACATCCCCAGGTTGTGCCCCATCTCGTGAGCCATGGTGGACGCAGCACCAATAGGATTCGTGCTGTGGTCCTGTGGGACAAGAAGGGCAGTGTGGTTCAAATGCTCTCTGCAGCATCTCTATGGAGTCCACTGGGACTCTTCAACTGCTCGGTGCCAGGTCTCGCTGCTGTTTGCAGCTCCTTCACTAATGTGGCTCGACTTTGCCCCGTGGCCCCTGAAGACTTCCAGACTGGACTCTCAGGGGTGTAAGTGAGCTTAGACGTAGTGGCTACCTGGAAATTATACTCCGTGGTGGTTCTGGACAGCCATGGGTCCCATTGCTTATTCCTGCTCCAGCAAAGGATGCTTTCCTTGGGGAGGGACAAGGAGCACAGCCAGGATGGCTGAGGAGCAATTGGAAAACCAGTCTCAGCCACCTGACAGGTGGTGGGAGAGGGCCTGTGTTTGCAGAGCTGCTCTGGGGGGCTTTTCAGGGCTCAAGTGCAACAGTACCCTCTGTGGGCACCCAGCTGGATGTCCACATCTACCCTTTCCATACCCCTGCAGCCCAAGCACTTCTCTGGGGAGTCAGAGATCTCAGGCACCAGACAAAGCCCTGAGCCTGCATAGGGGGAACACTGGAGACCAGTGAAAGGAAGACTCACTCTGGAAAATACAGTGCAGGGAGTGCAGACCATGGGACTGCTGCTGCCCTCCCGGCACACACCCAGGCAGTGGGACCCACCTGGTTGACACCACCTGAGTCTCTGGTGCACATCACAAGCTTCTTGGCGAGCCCTACGGTTGTGCCATGGAAGTCTATGCCCCTGTGGGATGGAGACGCCGCTGTGGCCATGTGGCCTGGGTGGCAGCAGGGCTGCGAGGACGGCAAGGCGGTGGCCTCCTATCCTTACGTGATCAGCTGGGCGTTGTCGTGTGGCTTCCTCCGCAGCAGCTCTGCCTCCCGCCAGTGCAGGAAGTTGTCCAGCATCACCTCCGGGTTGGGACTGACCGTGATTTTGTCTTTGTGGCTCCACACCTCCAAGCCGATCAAAGCCACCCGCAGGTGAAGAGGTTGATAGAGCTGCAGGAGGAGACAGCCCGAAGGGAGCGTTTAGATTTGAGCTGCATGAGCTAAGGGAAGGTACCACCGCCCCTGAGGAACCACAACCAAGCCCAGGACCACACCTCCCTGTGTCATCTCTGTAACTCGCTCAATAAAAAACACAAGCTGGGGTGACCATGTAGAGTTTACCCCGGGACCTCCAGGCTCCCTTCTGGCTGATGAAGCCTGGGGTGCTGCTCTTGTGCTGCTGACCAAAGAGTAAGGCTGAAGCAAGGCAAGCAGAAGATGGATGCACTGCATCACCCTCCCCTCATTAGCACCTGCTCCAGCTTGTGAGTGGCCACGGGATGTGCTCCAAGGGATTAGGAGAAGTTCCTCCCATCGTCCCTTATGAGAGAGCCAGGAGGTAGTTGCCCTGTGCTGCTGAGGAGCCAGGGTTGTGTTGCTTGTTACGTCCACCTTGCACACCAGGGGAGTCAGTCACCCTGTGGCAGCCCACCTGCAGCACCTGAGATCAGCTCCATCACTCTCCCCGTGACACTCTCCCCCCCTGCATTTGGGCCCGTGCTGGCACTGCAGGACACGTGTGGGAGGTGGGAGGGCAGGTCCACGTGTCCTGGACTCACCTTGTCAACGTGGTTCACAATTTCCTTCATGCGGTTTTGCACCGTGCGCAAGTCTTTGTGTTTCCTGAACTATGGGAAGGACACAGAGAAATTTCCAGGCTGGCTTTGACCTCCTTGCTGCAGTGGATGACAGCAAAAATGCAGGCACCAGCTCACCCCAAACTCGGCTTACCTCTGCATTGTCCACTACCAGGACCAGCTCCACGTATCGGGGACCTTTGTGTAACGGAGCTGATTTCTGGAAGGGAAGAGGAAAGTGAGCGTAAAGAGGGGCTTAGCTCTGCAGCTTGCCAAGCCCTGCCGTTGACCTGTCTGTGGCATGTGTTGGATCCTGGGTCATCTCCCAATGCTGTTCAAGGCTAGTAGGTCTTCTAGCTCTACTTTTTGATGTTACTTTGCTGGGTGTTTCAGACATACAGGAAAAAACCCAAGCTGCCCACAGGGGTAAGGCACAAGAGAGACTCTTCAGACATCATGGAACTCATGGGGTAGGAGGATGCTCCTGCCAATGGTACAGGATCTGAGGACTTGTTCCCACCAGGAGCTAGGCCACTGGGAGCAACCCATGTTTGGGTACCATCCAACAACATCTGGGAGAGGAGCATCTCCAAGAGATGCAGTGTGGCCTTACTCCTCTCCTGGACTTCAGAGGACCTAGGCTCTTGCAAACTCAGCTACAGGAAGGAGAATTAATGCAATCCTTAACCCAGCGGTGGAGTTTCATGGCCGCAGGAATTTTTGGTTCATGGTCATATTCCTGAGTGGTGCTGGACTCTCGGCACGTGCCGCGCTTCCCCCGCAAGTGAGTTGCTCTGTACACTGCATGCTGGCCATCCACAAGCTCCTCCAGGGGCTCCAGCAGGAAGGTGGTCTCATTCACCCGGAAAAAACCACTGCCAAAAGAGAGGGTGGGTGTCAGGCTGGGGAGATACCCAGCAGGACACAGAGAGACCATACACACACACCCCCACGAGTGCCTGTGATACAAAACATAGCTGCCAAATCCCAGCTGGGAAATCGCCTGAGCCCTTCATCCTTCCCATAGCTTGGATGATAGCTTCTTACAGGCCACCAGGACATCACAGGCAGGTCCTTTTGTCCACGTGCATGAAATCACGTTCCATCAAAAGCCCCAGGCAGAGTGGAAATGGGCTAATGGGCTGGGAGGGACCCAAGCCACGGTGGCACAGCACCCACGGCTGGTAGCAAGGGGAATATCCTGTCCTTTGAGCAGCAGAAAGACTCCCAGGTGCAGGAGAGAGAACTGCCCAGCACTGCCAGGCCAGGTTGAACACAGCATTTCTGCTGAGCATCTCTGACCTTCAGCATGCTTTCTGTAAGGTGTCCCACATGCCCTGGCTGTGTCATTGTCTCCCTTGCACATCTTGTCCTTCTACCGTTCAAGGATATCAAGTGTCCCAAGTGTGCACAAGCTGTGTGAGCCAAAAGTCTCCACAGACACAAGCCCTGCTCTCAAAGCAAGGAGATGGTTGCCGTGCAGCTCCAGCAGGTGTTTATCCTGCAGTCAGGTGTTTGCAGGTCCCTGGATGCTCCAGGGACCACCAGTCCTCCTCACACGTCCCCCTGCAAGGGACCCCTTCTTCTCTGCTTACACTCTCGCAGGCTGCCAGCTGATCTTAAAAGAAGAATAGCCAGGTACAAATCTTCCATGGCAAACTGAGCAACCTTGCACAGACCTAGTGGCTTGGTTTACCCTGCAAGGATCCATTCTGTGGCTAAACGAAGGTAGACCCAAGGCAGCTTTTGAGGAAGGAGCACCAGCTCAGCCAGCAGCTGGGGGGTAGAGGGAGGGAGCCACAGCTGGCGTGATGCACCACATGCTTTCCTTTTCTTTGGGAAAGGCACCCGGCCATCAGCTGTAGGAGCTTGGCATGGCCTGGAGGAGAGGCCGGCTGCCTACAGGGCAGTGCATCACCATGAGCAGGCCTTTGTGCCACCGGCTGCAGCACTCGGGGTGACTTTGGTCTGGTCTGCACTGGGAAGAGAGGACGGATCCAGAGCAAACGGTGCCTGGCTGCCCGGGGAGGACACTCCTTCCCAGACCTCCTGACACATTCAAATTTCCTGCCTCATCCCTTGCCATGAGTCAGCCCCCCAAAAGCTGCAGGCCTAGCTGCAAAATGCCACGCGACTTTCCTGCTGGGCGCCGAGCCAGGGCGGTCAGCACTCCCCCTGCCAGCAGGAAAAGGGATGTCTTCTCCTCTTCCTGGGGGGAAAGCTGAGCTCTCCCTCCAGCA
>NW_008614811.1:2547-2857 GCF_000691845.1 Merops nubicus | reverse complement strand
CTCGGGGTGGCCGGCAGCCCCACAGCTGGATCCTGCCTCCACCGCCTTCTTCAGTATCGCCGGCCGGGGTGGGAGCTGGGGCTGGATTTTGGGTCCTATGTCGTCGCCCCCCTGCACTAGGAAGCAGGTGAGGTGCTTGGGAGTTCACTCCTGGGGTGGGCTTTTCTGGGCAGTTTTTCTCATAAACCCCAGATTTCACTGGAGCTGCTGCTGTGTTTCAGCCTCTTCCTTTCCTGCTTTTATGTCCCTCCACTGGAGAAAGCCCCTTGTGGTGTTTCCTCTTATTGCTTTTCTCCATTTCCCATGGAAG
>NW_008614811.1:2044-2301 GCF_000691845.1 Merops nubicus | reverse complement strand
CCCTAGGTTTGAAAAATAATTTTTTTTTTTTTTTTTTAAAAAAAGAGAAGCTCAGAGCAGCCCTTCCCTTCAAGTAAAATATTAACTGGCTCTTATAGCTAACTGATTAAATGTCCTTTAGGACAAAGTTACATTTGATCTCCGGCAAAGAAGCCTTTGGAAATGGGTGTAGCTGCTCCCCTGGAGAAGGCAGAGGAGCTCAGCCCTGGCAGATGGGGAGGCTGCCCCCACCCCTGCCCAGCTGGGCACCCTGCGCA
>NW_008614811.1:1194-1931 GCF_000691845.1 Merops nubicus | reverse complement strand
CCTGCCCAGCCGCGCTCCCGCCTCCCATCCCTGTCACACCCGCGGCCGGGCAGCAGGCAAAGTTCAGGGCTTGTTTGTTCGGGGGCGATAAGGCAAGGATGCCTGGCAGCGTGCAGGCAGCTTGAAGGGCTGTTACTCATTTATTAGAGATCGTTGTTTGCCTTGCTGTAAGAAGGTTTCTCCTCCCCCCTGCTTTCCCATTCTGGGTGTGCAGCGGTTCTTGTGGCCTGTGCATGATTCGGAGCCTGTGCCCCTCTGTGGAGGCCTGGGGAAGGGCCCTGCAGCTGCCAGGTTTGCCCTGATCCCACTGGCAGCATGAGGAGCTGTCAGCACAGGTCTGGCCAGAGCACTTTGGGGTCCTTTGGTGCTCCAGATATAACTCTACTTCTTGCATTGCCAAAAAGGTTTGGTGGCTTTGGCTTGTGCCACGCATGGTACCACCAAAGCAGCTTCCTTCCTGTTGACCTTCATCCCCACTCGCCCCCCTCGCATCGCCCAGCCAGGCTCATCACTTGTGGGCAGACACTGGGTCTGGACAGGGCTTGTCCCAGGAACAGGAGTTCCCTGGAGGAAGGATGCTCCAGGTCGCCGTCCTCTGCTCCCTGGGGAGCTCAGCCCTGTGGGCAGCACTCTGCCCACACCCAGGGTTGGGTGCTGTGGAGGTACCCTGGAGTGGGCCAGTGCCTGGGGGGCAGCAAGGCAGGAGGGAGCCGGGGGGTGATGTCTTCCCTCTGCCC
>NW_008614811.1:0-1129 GCF_000691845.1 Merops nubicus | reverse complement strand
AGAGTGGTTTAATGGAGGCTCCAGGTCTATGCCTGGATCCCACATCCAGACTCTCACTTCTCATTTTCAGCCTTGAGGCCCTTTTCATTTCTCTTTGGTTTTACCTCCCCTCTGCCTGAGACCCGTCAAGGTATTTGCTTCAGGGGAACTGTCTGCAGCAAGCATGTTTGAACAGCTTCTCTACAGGGTCTGGTATTTGGTTTATATATATAAAAAACTCCACCCCTGAGGAAACATTTAAGTGCTGGTCACTTTATGTGGAGGTCTCCTGTTTGGAGATGCCCAATTGTCCCCTTGCTCCTTAGTACCTGCAGAGTGAAGCTGTCTCGAAGCAGCCACAGAGGCAGGGGAGAGATAAGATGCATGAAACTGAGAGCAGAGGGAGGTGCTGGGCTTCAGGGCAGCTTAGGATGAAGGAGGAACTGAAATCTTACGGAAAAACACTGAGGGGGGGGAAATATTCTCGGTTGACAAGACTTGATGAAGATGCCAAGTGGCTCCTCTATGTGTTTCCCTTTGCCCCGCAATGGTGCATGCTCCCTCCCCATGCCTCTGTCCTTGGGAGTCTTGTAATTTCAGGAGGGGCAAAATTTTTAGGACAAGTGCCTTGCACGGCAGGAGATGGCCTGCCATGCTTTCGGGGAGGAGTGGAGCCCTTGGGCTCCCCAGGAGCCTCCTGCCACCCGTCCTGCTACAGCTGCTCCAGGAGCGGGGCTTGGGGTACCCCAGTGTGCCAAGAGACCTGCAGAGGGTCTTGGCCCCAAGCCCTGCTCTCTGCTTTTGGGGGTAAACATGCCTGCCTTTTGGGTATGAAAATGCAATGGGGGATCAGCTAGCTGGCTCTGCTGAAGCGAGACCTTCAGTCAGGGGGAGCTACGGGAGGACGTGGCCATGAGCAATGGAAGGAGGAGCCCCAAGCAGACCTGGAGGAAAATGAGCCTCCGAGCAACCAAACCAAGCGCTTGGCACGTGGCTGCTGGGCTGGTGGGGTGCTGGGAGAGGGGTGTCACTCTGCTCAAACTCTGCTCTGCCCTGTGCTGACCGCAGGCTCGATGCCTTGTCCCACGCCTCAGTTTCCCCTTGGGCAAGCAAGAGTTTGCTTTTCCCTGAAGCCTCCCCTGTGCCGAGG
>NW_008614810.1:53217-58251 GCF_000691845.1 Merops nubicus | reverse complement strand
CTCGGGACGCCCGAGGTTTCGGGAGCTGTGCTGCTAGGATGTGTGAGAGCCTGGCTCAGGACTCCAGCCGTGGCTCTCTCTCGGCGACAGGCAAGGCCGGCTCACGAAACGCGGGCGCCTGGAGGCGGCGTGGCGGGGGTTTGGCGGGAGGACACGTTCACACCGCGCCGGGCTCCCCCTGCTGCAACTTCTCCTTTCCCAGCCACCGGCCGCTCACTGACCTTCCTGAGCTTGAAAACTGCAGTTCTCAAAAGAGCAGCTGCACCAGGACTCTGGGCTTCATGGAAAAAAACAACAACAACAAAAAAAAAGCCCTCAAAAGCCCATGTTTACTGTCAAAGTCTCTAAAACGATGAGATCTGACAATAAGGCTTTTGTGCTTGTAACACATGCACCTAGGCAACGTGCAGATCGATTTCTGCAGCCAGCAGATACTCAAAGTACTTTCCACATAAAATAGGTGTCAATTTGACTTTATTTAAGGAAAAACGGGGAAAAAACAGTAATTTCCATAATACACAGAAGACAAGTTAGATAGCACTGCAAAAAAAAGGCTGAGTGTTTTACTTGTCACCAGTCTGCTTTGCAGCTCTACGATTAGTAATTTTAATGCAGTTTGTCATTTTGTATTATTGTTTAGCATCTTTATAATCAGCAGAGTCTGGGGTTATAAATCACAAAAAGTGTACTACTACTACTATGAAAAACTAAAAAACCCACAAAAATCACTTTCAAATAAACCATAAATATGTGATGCACATTAGTGTAACAAAACCATTTTTGTAAACATTTTCTCCAACATAACATGTGCATAAGATAAAAAATAAAAACACTGCAGTCATACAAGTTAGGGTTACTTTGACTTAAAGATACAGAAAATTATTACTTATTAAAGCTTAAATCTAAACCTAGGAGCTTTTCTTTTCTTCTTTGCTTAGAGAAGCACTGTTTGAAGAGTTCGCTGTCGGTGTACGTAGTGGTTTTGTAATACTGTTTTTACCTCGCCGTGTTGGCGCTTCCATGGAGGCAGAAGCAGCCAGGCGGGCGGCCCCACTGAAAGGAGGAGATTCAACCCCCCCCGACCCCGGAGCCTCCAAACTTCCAACAGCACGTATCCGTGACCTGGGCATCCCTACAGCACTGGAGCATCCTCCTCTAGGTGAATAGCATCAGCTTTCAAGGACTAGGTTAATTTTTGACCACAAAGCGCTGGAAGATTTAAATCACGCAGACTGACATTCGATCGAATCGGCTTCGGGAAACTAAACTACAGGGCAGCTGTGTGACTACACCCACGTTCTACCGCCACGCCGTGTGTCGAGTCCCCTTCAGTCCATCAGAGTACAAAAGGTCGATCGTTCTTCTGGCTGACCGCACCAGGCCTGAAAAGAACACATCCTTCACCTTCAAAGCTATCCAAAAGTCATACAAATAAAAAAAAAAAAAAAAATTAAAACCAAAATAGTTCTAGGTATTCCTCCGCCAGCAAATGTAAGGCTTTCTTGAGTCTTTTCTGAGGGGGCTGGGGGCTGGGGGGTGTGCAGACGCGTGCGCCAGCGGTACGTCTACCGCCCGCTTCTCAACCGCCCGCGATGCCCACAAGAGTCTTCGGCAGCAGCGCTGACGGGGGCTGAAGGACTTACAGCAGTCGGGTCGGACACCAAGGAAGGGTCTGTCGAGTCTGAGCTCGGCACGCGCGGTGCTCTCGGCTCTCAGCCGATCGTGTGACCAGTCGCTCGAGCCCTCGGGCTTGGGTGAGCCATCGGCTTGGCTGAACTGGAGAACTGGCGTTTAAGAAGCCCTACCTGTCACGCCACGAAGGGAAGTTCACCGCAGCAGAAGACAAAGCCCATGAAACACTGAGAGCCTGTTCACTGAATGAACAGCTTAAGGCAGCTGTCAACAAAGTACCCCACCGAAGGTATCAAAAAAATAAAAGAGGTGAAAACAAAAAGGAAAATGGTTGAGTCGTGACACTGTGCATTATTACAACACCAACAGATTATTATACACTCAAGGTTTCTCAAGTAATGAACATGTAGCCATTAAACAAATTATTACTCTCAAGACATTTATTACAAATGTCAGAACTTATTCATAAAATGAAACTGACTTAAAAAAAAAAAACAAAACAAAACAAAACAGAAAGAAAAAAAAAAGCCAGAGCTGGGATCTTACATCTAAACACAGGTATACGCTGTTTTTATGAATAAGCAGTATTAACTACATTCTTAAAAGAGTTTTAGTGCATTGCATTCTTAGAAAAACATCACCGCCCCAAAATGTTTCCTACAACATTTAACAGTTTATAGAACTAGCCTAGTTATTTTTACCTGCCTGTTCCTAAGCCCACGTGTTAGAAGAGTGAAACTTCTGGTTTTAGGCTAAATTCAGACTTCTATTAAGGATGAAACTGGTTTTAAAAAATGCTTGCTTCACCAAATTTTGTAAGCAGATTACATTAATCAGTGTCTCACTGCCATACCGCTACCACTGTTGCCCCAACGGACCACTCTCTTTAAACTTGCTATGCAATAACAGTCAGAAACCTTTCCATCTGGTAGTTTTGGTATTAAGATTAAATTAGACATTAATGGTTTTCATCTAAAAACGTAGAAACTAAACCACCTCTTTTATTTTATGCATTAAAAACAATGAGGTAGGCACAAAAAAATAAACATATGTAGTTTGGATTTTATTTCTCTTTCTTTTTTTTTTTCTTTTTTTTAGTTCTGCTAGTGCAGACTGTGGTAAAACTGTTGTTGCACTTCTAGGTTTAAACAAAAATTAAACCTTTAACTGAGGCAGTGCTAATACTGTGACATAACCAAGTTCTGGCCTAACACAGAATCATTATAGAAAATGAATTTTTTTTTTTTTACTTTTTTTTTTATCATCTGCACATGTTTCAGGCAATACCTGGTACACAGAAAATGACTAAAGTTATTGGCCAGGCCAAAATAAAACTGCAGAAACAAAAAAAAACCCCAAGAATTCCACCCCAAGCCCCTTCCCACCCGCCCTGTCCCCAAGAAGAAGTTATCCTAGTCACTTTGTCTTTCACATTTTATAAATATTAACTTCTTAAAACCTGCACCTTCCTCTTTGTCCACATATTGTCACATTACAAAAAAGAAATGTCAATTAAATACATTGTTAACATTACTAGACTAGATCTGCCCTCTGTTTCAGCCAGTCTGACTCTCTACACCACTTCTCACCTTCTCTTGCCTACCTCCTGTCCACTCAACAGCATGTTCATGGTAAGTCTCGTTTGTTTTTATTTTTTTCCTTTTCTTCCCCCCTCTCTGTTTTGACACTAACAAACAGAGTCCTTCAAAGCCTAGGAATCCTGGAGCTGAAGGGAAAAGAAGACCTGTAGCTTTCTAGCATGATCCCAAACCTCAAAGACATTGTAGCACCTGATGGCAATATCTTTACAGCACCAGCTGCGTCGCAGCCTCAGTTGAAAAACTAAAAGAAACCTAACACCAGCCATGCCTGCACACACATTTACACAGAGTGCTGCATCAGTGCAGGTCTGTACTCCAGCTGAAAATAATTCCGAGTTATGAAGATCTCAGACTCTGGATGTCAGCAATTCCTCCTCGCCAAATCCCGCTGCTTCTACCAGCTCAGAAGAGAAGTCCTGCCAAGGGTCATGAAATAGACTTGACTGCTTCCACCCGACCGTACGGAGGCAAAGAAAACCTGGGGAGAGAAGAGAAGAGAAGAGACTGGTACACTCAGCAGGTCGGGCAGCAGTGGCTCTGACTTGCCTCCACCATCCCTGGGATTTACAGTGCAACCGCAGAGCTGTGCTGGGTCAGGGGGGATGGAGCTGACGTCCCACACAGCAGCCTGTATGGTGCTGAGCTTGGCATTATGGCAACCCACTGTTAACACACCAGTGTTTTGGCTAGTGATGAACAATGTCTGCACAGCACCAAGGCTTTCTCTCCAGCCCCCTCAACCCTCAAGGGCCAGTGAGCTGGGGATGGGCAAGAGGCTGGGAGGGGACAATGCTGTGACAGCCAAACCAAACTGACCAAAGGGATGTCCCACCACATGTCCCATCATGTTCAGCAATAAAAACTCATGGAATGGGAGAGGTTTGGGGAACACTGTGGTGATGGCATATGTCTCCCCAAGCAAGCAGGCAGGCTTCCTGGGAAGCAGCTGGAGGTTGGGAATCAATTCCTTGTTTTGCCTGGCTTGGTGTGCAGCTTTTGTTGTCCTGATTAAACCATCTTTATCTTGCTCTGTGAGTCTTCTCACTCTCCCCATCCCATCGGAGAAAGGAGTGAATGAGAGGCTGGGTGGGTGTTTGGCTGCTGGTCAGGGTCAACCCAACCCACGTACCCAGTTAAAGCACACAGTTCCCACCCTGACAACAAACTGGGAGGGATGGGGATGGTACCTTGTCATTGCGTTCACATAAGAACTTGAGTCTTTGTGCCCTTTTATGCATGAACACACCATCCAAGTGTCCAGTTTCCACCGACCGTATCTCGATAGCTTTTTCTCCCCAGCCCATAATCTGGTTGGATCGGATGTAGGCTTGGAAAGAAAAGAGCACACAGCCCGTTTTAGGACAGGCAACATGCAGGAACTGGAAAAGCAGAGCAACAGACTGATGCATGCTACTTAAAAAATCATGTGCACATTATAACTGCACTCATGTTCAGAGTGCTATTTCTGTCCTCGACACCTTCATGATACCTAAAAATATCTTCTTTTTAGAAGAAATTCCCCCGTGGGTTTTCTGTGTTAGTTATAGACTCCTTCCCTGAGCATTCATGACACAAACCGAACTCTGCAAGCTTCAATTAAATAGAAGGAACACTGAGTTTTTACACAGGCTTTTTCTCCCAAGTTTGGCAAAGAGACAGGCTAATTAGGTGTTGACAAGGAAAAAGCAGAACCCAAGATTTAAATAGACTGAACTCATACATTCCAGTATGTTCCCAGCATCAGCTCTGTGTCTTATGGTGTTACTTCCCTTCCTTGAAGGAGTTTCTCAGCAAAAATAGA